>NW_025938658.1:132941-150298 GCF_000764305.2 Hyalella azteca | reverse complement strand
TAGGTTTGCCTCTTGAGTTCGCGCTTGAGTTCGCTGAAGTGTCGATCCGGTCGAGTTTCCTCTACCCCATTAGTTCCCAAACTTTTCCAGGCTGGCGCCCCCTTTGGCTCCCTAGTGAATTTCTAGCGCCCCCCACAGACGCATACAAAAACATACGCCTCTTTCTTGAAATTTAGTACGCTGCAATTTTAATAGATAAATGTTAAACACAAATGTGTATTTCACAAATAGAACCCCGATTAGTGAAACAATATATTTTTCAGCTGTTTTAACTGTTTCAGCACTAGAGACCTAGGACGGAGGTCGCGGGCGAATTTACGGCCGGACTCGTGGCCGGTCTCACGACCAATCATCAAATTCAATTATCAAGTAATATCTCCCAAACTAATGAACGCAGCTCAATGAAACTTGGGACATGTATTCATCAGAACCTAACAGTGATGTTTAGCTGGTGAAATTTTTTTAAATTTCGCCTTCATTCGTAAGTTATATTGCGATACAGGCCGAAATTCGCAGTGATCAAAGAATTTCTTCCAAACTACTGAACAGATTTGAACGAAATTTTTGAATATACATTCCTACCTAACAAACGGTGAGTTTTTAGCTTCTAAAATTGTTTGATATTACCTTTGTTTGCGAGTTTTTTTTTATTTCACCGTCATTCTTGATTTCACACTTCCTTATATTCGGCCATATCGCCGGGTAATTTGTTGCTTAAATTCGCGGCGATCAACAAGTTTCTTCCAAACTACTAAACAGATTTCAACGAAATTTTGTATATAAATACCTAACCTCCCAACGGTGATGTTAAGCTTGTGACAATTTTTATATTTTGCTTTTGTTTGCGAGTTATACAGAAGAAATTTCCAATAATCAAGAAATTTCTTGATTGCTGCGAATTTAAGCACGCATTGCTGTCTAAATCACGCATGAATGTGAAATGAAAAAAAAACTTGCGAATGAAGGCACAATCGAAAAAATTTTCACGAGCTAAACATTACCGTTCGGTAGTTAGGACTGTTAATTCAAAATTTCATTCGAATCTGTTCAGTAGTTTGGAAAAATTCCTCGATCACTGTGAATTTCGGCCGGTATTGCCATATAAATATGACAAGAAGAAATGAAGGTGAAATTAAAAAAATTTTCACAAGCCAAACATTACTGTTAGCTCCTAATGAATACGTGTACTAAGTTTCATCGAGTTAGGTTCATTAGTTTGAGAGATATTCCTTGATCATTGAATTTGGAAATTGGCCGTGAGACCGGCCGTAAATTTGTCCGAGACGTAAACCTAAAAAAACAGATCTGGGTGAAAAAACCATCGCTGGGAGTCATGTGCTGCACGTGTTGTGTACAAATCGTCAAACAAACGTTGGAACTTCTTACTTTGACTTCGGACTGCCCCCCCCCCCCTATCGCCCTCTTCTTCCTTCCCGCTTTCAAAATCTTTCCACCGCCCCAAGAGGGGCGATATCGCCCACTTTGTGAACCCCTGCTCTACACAGTTACTTACACCAATTTAGTTTTCAGAACTTTTTATGCAGGTAGCGTTCATGTCCCTGTTGACGGATATGTATGATATAAAATATTTCATCATACGGAGGATCAGAATGAAGCACAACGCAAGATGTGACACATTTATTTCATACATTTATTTCACGAGCATCAATACAGATGTTGGAAGAAGGGAATACCTGCATGATATTTACACGGATAACATTGAGCCTAGAACTTATTTAGGAAATAATAAGGTCAAAAATAAAATGGTCTTAATACGAGTAATGAACGTCAATAAAACTTCAGCGCAGGATATGTTTAGTAGTTTAGTGAACGTTATTTGTGACATGATTGCCATGTTTTCTAATAAGCTTTTTCTCTATTGTAATATTAACGGTAGTTTAAAAAAACAGGCATTGAGCTGGAAACTGGGATGATTTAATTGACGTAACAGGCATAACAGGAACAATGTTTCAATGATAATGGTATGAACCACCTTCAGATTATTCAATCTAATTTTATCTTTCGTACATTAGAAACTTTTCAATGGACATTTGGCAAAGCACCTTCTGATTCACGTTGAATCAGCTTAAAAACGAAACCTAATTGTCAATTAATGGGTTAACGCCGCTGAACATGTTGTCAGGGGTGGTAACAAAAAGTCAAACATTTACGAGCATCACTGTCTGAATAGCGCTAGGTAATCTAAAAAATTAAATTAATACATAAAAATACGAGGACTGAAATATAAAAATCAATATAACTCATTAAAGCGTGAATAACTCTTCTGTTAATTTGAGGTACACATTTCGTGTTACATTTGTCTCATAAAAGAAAGTGTTATAATTTAGAAGGAAAACGATATACTTTAGAGGGCAGGGCATCTTTTTCAATGGGATCCTTTCTTACTGAAGGATATCGCCATCCCCTATAAAAAAGAGACAGGTTTTCTCACAGTTGACAGGACTCTGTCAATGAGACAACATTTATGAATGATCGCATTTAATATGCCAGACCGCAGGAGCGGTAATGATATAACTTCCCGTGAGATTTTTAAACGATTCGTCACGGAAAATATCCGATTAGACGATCCCTGGGATTATCTCGGTAAAGGTGAGGTCATCCTTCCTATTTACAGTTTGTGAATAACTTAAAAGTACATACATAAAATATTAACCTAAAATATATGAATGATTACGGTGCACTTTACAGTAAGCCAAAAGGTCATGACATTAATCTACACGTTTCCATGCAAGCAAAAAAGTTACCCAAAATCAAGCCACACCTTTTGCGAACGGAACTAAAGCCTCTAAAAATTAGAATATAAATAAAAATAAGATAGAGAAGCAAGAGGAAGTATAGCACGTTAAAAAAAGCAGATGAAGTGTTGCGTCGTTAAAACATAATCAAATAATGTGATTCTCAGCGAATAAATCGACATGCAAATACGAAACAGTAAAATAAGAAGGAAAGATAATAACTAGAAAATATTAACTTACTAACTTACAATGAACACTACGCATACCATTTGGCGGAATAAGTCGACAACAAGGGAGAGATATTGGATAAAGAATTGCGGAATAAGAGTAAATTAGTTACTTTATAGAATACTGGCACCGTCGTAAGATCTCGGACCATTTCAAGTTCTATTCACATTGAAAATTGAAGAATCGTCGGAAGTTGTAGTGTCATCGTTCGTTCGAGAAATCGTGATGTTACAGAGCATCCACTCAATCACGCTTCCACTCAATTTCATTTACAAAAAACTTCATCACGAAGAAGTGAAACATTACATAAAGTTTGCGGGAAATCACGTATCGTTACAAGTTTCCTAGCCACTATCTTGAACAAAAGCGTATAAAAAAGTTCACTCCCTCTTTCTCTTCATCCTAATCTTCACTTCCTCATTCAAATAATTCAATCAAAACATCTCTTGTTTGTTCCATCAAATAAGTGATAAACATGAAGTTTATAATCCTGACGTCGACACTCGTTCAAAAAGGCCTTCGGAAATAGCCTTTGAGACAATAAGTAGCGCGACCCATTGGAAGGTCCATATTAAATAAGGAGGAAGGAATACATATATACTGAATAAGCAGTTAATTTTCTTGCTCGTCCCCGAGCTATTTTTGTCAGCGTGACTCCGACAGTTTGGCAGGCAAGTATAAAATAGAGCGGCGGTTGGAGTAACCTTCAATAAGCTGAAAATTTCTATAGGCTAATCATAGTACAATTTTGATCAAATCAACACAAAGCTCATAATGTGTGCAACAGTGGAAGAGACTAGTAACTTGTCCAGCATTCAACACTGAGATTCAACGCTTAGAAAATTTACTAGAGAACATCTTCCAGGATGATGATGGCATTCCTAGTTTCATCATAAAGTCAAATACAACGTAGAAATACTTCACAAGGCTGCGTGAGCGCGTCGATTAATACCACAAAATATGACTAAATAGATTAGCGAAAAATGGTTTCCTTACAGCAATCTAAGTAAACTATTGTTCTCGGTACACATTCAGACGTTGGTTCTAACAACTTGAGAGACTAGCTATGAATGAAGATACATATGATGTCATCAGTTCCACAGAACTAAGCGAGGTTTAGTAGATACAGCAATGAACGGAACAATGATGAATGACTACCGTATTCACAAATATGAGAATGGATCATTTATTCAGACAATAAGAAGCGATTATAACAAGTGGAAAAATATTGGGCACAGAAGCGAGTACAATGCGCATGCGCAGCATCTAAGATGACAGTGCGACAACTGGCAACTTCTTCGTCCAGTAACGAATACACAAGTTATTAAACAAGTGAGGCGCATGCGCACTACTCGCGGTTGCCGGCGCGGTGCACGGCGTGGTAGGCGTTGCGGATGAGGGCGTACGGGAAGCAAGCCTCCAGCAGATCCATCGTCAGGAACGGCGACTCCTCCACGATCTGGCGACAAGGACATATAATAAGCAAAAAAAATAATCTAAAGCTCTCGACTGGTGTTGTGATCTCAAAGAAATGTATCGTGAAATACATGATAATACAAAAATTGTCTTGAATAATAACAAAATAATTGTGAGCATTGAGAAAATAGTTCAGCTTGTTCGTCAGACAATTGAGTAACACAAGACACACCTGATGCAGGAGGATGTATGTAGTCACACCTGATGCAGGAGGATGTAGGTAGTAACACACCTGATGCAGGAGGATGTAGGCAGTAACACACCTGATGCAGGAGGATGTAGGCAGTAACACACCTGATGCAGGAGGATGTAGGTAGCGTCGCGGTTGCGCACCACTTCCTTGTCGTTCTCCTTGCCCAGGCGCAGCAGGCTGGATGAAGCCAACTGTCATGCACGAACAAAAACATCGCAACATATGATAAATGTGGCAATAAAATATTAATAAAGGCAAAATGATTAAATATTTTAATATATTGGCAATTTATTAAACATCTTCTAAGCCTGAAATCAATGCTATTTGAAATGTTACAAAGCGAGGGGTGTTTTTAATGTGAGTACTGTTTTGATATAGAAAACAAGTAGATTTTTGCAGAAAAATTCTATATTTATTTAGTTAATTCATAATAGTAATGTTAGTAAAAAATGAATTTTGTAATTGTTTAAATGCCATATTTTACTTTAATTTTCTACATAATTTCCATTAACCATTAATATTAAGTCATTTATCGTATCTTGGGACCAGCTTTTGTATGGCATCGTCAAAGAAGCTCGCCGCTTGATCAGACAAACACTGCAAACAAACATGTTTGTTTCACTGTTTGTTTCACCGATGAATGTTTGAATGTCACTTCCTCCCCGTCCTGTATGTTTCTGCAGTGGTTAATGTAGGAATGATGTAGCTGCATGCGCGTCGTGCAGCTACATCATCATACGTCATTTTAACTAGGACGGCAGCGTAGTTAAAAAATATAACTCAGTACTCACTGCAGTGAGTGACAGAGAGCGCATTTTCTCGTCGACGAAAACTTGAGGTCACGGACAGACGGACAGACGGACAGACAGACGGACATGGCGAGCACAATAGTGCATTTTTTCCATAAATGAGAAAATGCGCTAAAAACAGTACTTACGTTCGAAACACGTCTCATAAATGGCAAATAACTGGCCATATTTAAGGCAGCGTTACACTATTGTTCCTTTATTTGCCAAGATGATATAATTATCCTATTATTAATTAATCCTCAATAGGAGATAATTACAGCAAGGAACTCCTTGAGTCGCTCCTCGATGTCCTGCGCGCGGCCGCAGACGGTGAAGAGCGCAGCGAAGAGCGCGTTGACGGCGGGCGCGATGCAGTGCGAGTTGTTCGCGTGCGCTGCGTACAGCGGCTTGTACACCTGCGCATGAGACCACAGAGTTATGCGTATACACCTGCGCATGAGACCATCGAGTTATGCGCTGTGCTCGATGAGCAAGATAAATGCAACAAATACGGGACACAACATACGGCGGCTCTGTACCACAACAGGACTGCAGACCTCAGCACAAGGAACATTACTGAAGCGAAATGTTTCTGCAAGGCATAATCATCAGCACACAACACATCACAGAACACAACACAACACAGAACACAACACACAAGACAGAACACAACACAACACGACACGAACACAACACAGAATACAACACAAGCCACTACACAGGAGCGCTGTATACTGACGGTGGTCTCGCTGCGTGCGAGGCGCGGGATGGACACGGCCACGAACACCATCAGCAGACACGTCAGGATGAACTCTTCTTCTGGAGACTCTGCAATACATTGTAAAATTATTCCTCAGATGCATTGTCCACACATTTATCACAAGTAAAAGTATTCCTCATAAACATTGTGCTCACATTTATCACAAGTAAAATATTCCTCATAAACATTGTCCACACATTTATCACAAGTAAAAGTATTCCTCATAAACATTGTGCACACATTTATCACAAGTAAAATATTCCTCATAAAGATTGTCCACACATTTATCACAAGTAAAAGTATTCCTCATAAACATTGTGCACACATTTATCACAAGTAAAATATTCCTCATAAAGATTGTCCACACATTTATCACAAGTAAAATATTCCTCATAAACATTGTGCACACATTTATCACAAGTAAAATATTCCTCATAAAGATTGTCCACACATTTAGCACAAGTAAAATATTCCTCATAAACATTGTGCACACATTTATCACAAGTAAAATATTCCTCATATACATTGTGCACAAATTTATCACAAGTATCAACTGGTAAACTCTCTAGACTTCTGTACACTTCATGGCAAAAGCCAGAATGGTAATGAAGTTACATTGCCAAGATTTGCTCCATTGTAAAATTTTTTCGTAGTCAAAAGTTACTCAAAATAACCCATTACCTCAGCGGACTCATTAAACGTTGAGAGTTTACGTTGAATTACCTTTCAATTCACAAACAAAAATTATTAAAATAAAAAATATAAAGCAGCATTTTACTCACGTGGTATGAATCGTGAAAATATAATAATAGAAATTTCAGGACATTATTTTTTAATTTGCTTGCAACACTTCATACGTGTGGATAAAGCAATGGAATGTTAGAGCGAGGATAAAAGTTCTTACACGTAACGATCAGGGTTAATAAATGCGAGTTTAAAAGCGTGATTACAAGCAGAGATGAAAAGATTATCAGAGGTTGTTTAGAGACTCCAATCACCTCAGGTTTTTGAGTAAGTATTGGATATTTCGGGCGCATTACCAGAAGTAGATAGGCAATTACACACAGAGATTAACCTATACCTACATAATTGCCTTGACTAAACCTCAATGTCGCTAGGTAAATACGAACCTAGGTAGGCATGAGACTAATACTACATAATGTCTTTAGCAAGTATTTCTAAAATTCAGACTGCTTACTAGAAATAGTTACAGAAGTAGATAGGCACTTAAAGAAGTAGATATGCAATTGTAGAAACACATAGGCAATTATTAAGAGAGACTGACCAGACTTTTGCGCCCTCAGGCTGGTCACAAGAGCAGGGTCAACGTCGCAAGGGAAGCCCGCAGCAGACGACATCTCTGCCACCAACTGCAACACATAAATGACATTCAAGATGATTAGAACTTTGTTATAATTAACACTTATTAAATAACTGTAGTGGTGAAGGTGATGAGTTAAATTAGATGAGTTGAGATTCTTTAACTTTAGCATAAACTCTTCGTTTGTCACGTGAACAATGTCTGAATGTTTGACTATATAATTGATCTTAAAAACATGTTTCGTCACTGGCTTCAACAGTGAACCTTAAGAGTCAAAACTAATCATCACTGGAGATGATAGTATTATTTAACGCACAATATGTGGCACCTAATGACTGGGCATATGCAGTGCCCTGGCATGAGCTATGATCTGACATCATGACATGATTACTTGAGCTATAAATTGACATGAGCTATGCATTGACATGAGAAGTGAATTGACATGAGCTATGCATTGACATGAGAAGTTAACTGACATGAGCATTTCCTTCGAGACAAGTAATTCTTCAACACAGACAAGCATGGGCACAATAATGGTTATTAATGCAACAAAATTGTATAATTACAAGAATTAATAATGCAATAACACACCGCAAGCACCCAAGAATAAAGAAAACAGAGCAAATCCGAAACAATATCCCAAACAGGTTGTATTATAAATAACTCAAAATATCCTCGTGAAAAACGAAGCGGGTGATAGTCGGCCGACCGTGGCCGCCGATAAACGGCCAAGTCTCCCAGCTTGCGTTCACACACGAGCTTGTGTACACACACGAGCAGTGTGTATGGCAATGTAAGCCACACATTCTACAGCCTCAAGTCGACGTAAAATATGAAATAAAGCGGAGCAAAAACATGAGCAAACCTTTAATAAAATGTGCACTTTGTTTTAAATAAAGAACTATGCCATTTTGGAAAGTGCATGTTAGCATGGTTTCCCATACAATAAACAGGACACATTATCTGCTTGAAGTTGAACAATAGATATGAATTACTAGAAGCTCAATGCTAAACTAAGCGACTATGCGTGCAAACTCTGAAGCAGCTTGCATTGCTCGGCATGACGCACATGACCAAGCTGTTATATTTGATGAATCCAAATACTAGCCTAAAATTTTCTAGGTTAGCAGAGAAATATATTAGTCAAGAGTAAAACCAGCACCCAGTAGAGAAGCAAGCAAGTAAATCGCCAATAAAAAAAATATTTATAAAATAGAAGGCCAATTTTTATAAGTTTCATCCAAGAGCCCCTATAGAAGGTGCGCAAGTTTATAGATGATATCGTCACCACAACGCACTAATAAGCGAGTAAAGTATGCGTACTAATCCCACCCAAACGCATTGTAAAGTGTGCAAAAAACGCTGACGCTAGTATAACTCAGGAGAGTGCAAAATTCTGTTCTGAACGCCCCACTAATGGCCGAGAGAATGTAAAGTGCATTACACGTGGCAAACAACACTGTAAGGATTGCACGTGGCAAAGAACTCTATGAAAATTGCACGCGGCAAACAACACAGTAAGGATTGCACGTGGCAAAGAACTCTATAAGATATGCACGTGGCAAAGAACTCTATAAGATATGAACGTGGCAAAGAACTCTATGAGAATTGCACGTGACAATAAGAATGGCACGGCGTTGAGCACAATGCAGACACGAGAGCACCCAGTGCACCCAAGACAGTAAGTCTGACCTGCGTTCGTATGCCTTCAATCTGACAGCGACAGCGGCAGCCACGTTTGTAGGAGGTACGGTACACATTCAGTTATTGAATCACTTTAGTTCAGTCATTGAATCAGTTAAGTTCAGTCATTGAATCACTTCAGTTTATATATTGAATCAGTTAAGTTCAGATATTGAATTACTCATTTAGTTTAAATATCGCCAAAATGGCAAATGACGCTAAAAGAACTGAGATTCAACGCAAATTAAGTAGCAATTGACGTTAAAACAACGGAGATTGAACGTTATTTCAACGTCAAACACCAGTTGGTAAGTTTCTTGTACAAGATGAATATTTTGTTTCGTGAAGAAGAATCCTTTGTTCTACGTAAGCTCAATTTACAATTTAGTTCTATTTTAAAAAATTACCGTCAAAAGATTACATTTGACCCAAGTAGATTTGGCTCCTAGGGCTTGTGTTATGGTAGATGATTGCTTAATGCAACACAGAATAACGCTAAAAAAATAAAACTTATGTAACACGTAATCTAGTAAATAGTCAACGGCCACAATCTTTCATGTACCGCAGTACATTCGGTTGCCTTAAGTCTTTACCGTCGATCAAATAATCTCCCATTAAAAATTTATTAAGCTAAGAAAATAAAATTTTTATTTAAATTACATGAATTCTTGAATAATTAATTGAGTTATAAGAGGCAGCAACAAATATAGTGATTAGTAGTAACATCCTAACATCATCCCTTAACAAGCGTGTAATTTAGCCCAAGACTTTACCATAAAAAAGCGTTATGTTGCAGCAAATGTACGACGATTTCAGTTATTAATGCATAGGTAAAATTATTTAAAGCACAATTAATGTTGAAGGAAATTAGGAGTGAGTCTTGGAGGCTGTAAACATTATTTCCTTGCGATCAGTTGAGTGGACAGAAAACAGTGTAGTTGTGATGACGTAAGTGATGCCTAATGTACGCACTTATCACCACACCATCCCCATCTTTTTTTTTCGTCACAACCATATTGTAACAAACACACCACACATCACCACCACACACCACACGTCACCAACACACCACAAGTCACCACACACCATATTGTCGCCGTTGGGCACGTGATGCCTGAAGTCAGCGATGGAGGATATAAGGAAGGGTATCACCACACGTCACCACACCACACGTCACCACACCGCACGTCACCACAACACCACACACCATATTGTCGCCGTTGGGCACATGATGCCTGAAGTCCGCGATGGAGGATATAAGGAAGGGGATCCTAGCCTCGAGGACGTCATTGAGCGCCTCCCGCGCCAGCTGCCGGAATCCCAGGATGGCGCCGATGATCTGCATGCGTGACAGCACGTTGTCCACGCCTGCACGTATAATGATATCGCTGTAGATCTCTCACTATATTGACAAATTCTGTAGCCTGGCTTTAATTTAGTTTATAATGTTCGCAACAGAATAGGGGATAGAACGTGTGTTGCAGGAGATATTTTATACCGGTATATAATTTCTTTGATCTTTCTTTGGCTTGTTTTTTCATTGTATTTAGTCACTGCCCAATATAACAAAAGAGTTAATAATATTTATTCAATTAAATTGATCGTAAAAAGTTTATAAACGTACACTGCAGCTTCTTGAAGAGCTCCTTCATTTGTTCAGGCTTGTCAAAGTTGGTGCGCATGGAGAGCAGCACGTCTCTGTTCAGCACCACCAGTTTCTGCAACAATCCTCAACGTTTATAACAATTTACTAATCATTGTAATTATATTATTAACCTACTCAACGTATCCTCAAAAGAAACAATTCGGATAAATGATAAGTTAAGGTGTAGGTGCTAATAAACAATTCGAACAATTGGCTCATGTTTGAGGATGGAAACCAGTGTTCACCGCAAGTAAAATGTTCAGCGTAGCATGGCTTCATCCTGACTCCAAAGCACTCACCTTGAGCTCTAAGACCTGGGTAGAGATATGGAACATAAGGTTCTCTTTGCGAGCCCTCATGCCATATGGTCCTATAAGCTCTTCCATAGCACTCACCTTCAGCTCTAAGACCTGGTTAGAGATATGGAACATGAGGTTCTCATTGAGAGCCCTCATGCCATACGGTCCTATAAGCTCTTCCATAGCACTCACTTTGAGCTCTAAGACCTGGTTAGAGATATGGAACATGAGGTTCTCATTGAGAGCCCTCATGCCATATGGTCCTATAAGCTCTTCCATAGCACTCACCTTGAGCTCTAAGACCTGGTTAGAGATATGGAACATGAGGTTCTCATTGAGAGCCCTCATGCCGTACGGTCCTATAAGCTCTGCAAGGGCGCGCATCTCGTTAACATCGCTGTACTCCTCAGCAGAGAAGTGCTGCACCGCCTCCGACGTGAGCGACACGAACGCGCGCTGAGTCTTCGAGTACACGATCTGGCCCGACGACACCCGTCGCAGCAACACGTCGCTATACCTGAGAAAATAGAAAATTTTGTTCACGATTTGCGTCTTTTTACGACTTGCACCCCACCAAGAATGAAATTTGTACAAAGTTTGAGTATATGAAAAAATTAATATTTTTATGCCCTATCACAATGAATAGAGCGGAATTTGCTGAAGTGATTTGAAAATTATAACATGTTTTTCTAAGCAGGTACGAATTAAAAATTATACCTTCTCAGTATAATGATATTCAGTGCAATACGTAACATTAAAAATATTTTTAAAACACTTTAAGTGCACTGGTAAACAGGATACAGTAACCATAATAATGGTAGGACACTCCTAAACATGTTACAGTAACCATTATAATAGTAGGACGCTGGTAAACATGATACAGTAAGTATAATAATGATAGGACGCTGGTAAAAATACAGTAGCAATATCCTGATCAAGTCTCAGTAAGCATATAGTTCCTGACCATGAGTTGTAGAGAGCGGTGATGGTCTTCTCGCCATGACTGTCCTGCTGCTGCGTCTGCTGCAGGAGTACGTTGTTGAACACTCGCGTGATGTCCAGGTGCACTGTAATAAAAGCCTTCATTAACTTCACTTCAGGGTATTCAATTCACTTCAGAGTATTTCAATTAACTTTGGAGTACTCACTTCGCTACCTACACATGCAACGCAACCGTTCACTATACGTGTGCACAAAAGAAATACCCTAATATACATTTCAAAATTACTTTTTAAAGACAACACTTCCAAAGAATCCAGTGCCTCCAATCTTACAGATGTACAATGAATTTCTCATTCAATTTTCGAATATTAAAAAAATTAATTTTTCAATTTTTTAATATATAATTTTTTTTCAAAATTTATTCTATTAATTGATTCATGCATTGCCTCTGACTTCACACAAGTGTGCAAAATTTCAGATCAATTAGACAGGTAAAAGTGTGTAAAATATCAGTTATAAGATTTGTAGCTGACAAAATTCTTCTTTCAATTATTTTAATATAGATAAAAAATTTTATTTTTATTTTTAAAATAATCTATTTTGACATTTGATTCATGCATCGTCTCCAACTTTACACAAGTGTGCAAAATTTCAGATCGATAGGATAAGTAGAAGTGTGTTAAATTTCGATTACATGATTTGTAGCAGACAAACAAACAAACAAACAACAAGAAGTGACGTTAAAGAGAAGTGTTGTAGAAAGCATCATATCTTAGTCTCTATGTTAATGATGTAAGAAATTAATATGATTGGAATTATTTTGCCGTTCATAAGAGGAATTATTAGGATTAGAATTATTTTGAAAAAAAAAATAAATAACAGGCGTTCACAATATGAAGGTTTCAACATAGCCGGTGCAGCGATGCGTTTTGGTGGGGAGTAAAAGAGTTTATGATTTAGCCATTGCTATTGTGCCACACGGACAGTGTATTTTTATTGTTCAGACACAATCTGTCAATTTATACACATTGTTCCCAATGATATTAATTAGTTATCCAGGTATGTGAATAAAGTCCAAGTGTTCTAGTCCAACTTCAGATGTTGTTTCCAGTTAAAGTTCATTAATATATTATATATATTTTATATAAATATATGTATAGGCTATCATCGTTGCTTGCGCTACATACTAGAGCTATAATGCGTAGCAAAAACTTTTGCACGTGATTGGATGCCTGACTAAAGATGGATACATTGCAAGTCATGAATCTAGAGCTGATATAATAGAGATAGACATATACAATTGGATGGTTTCTCCAAGCTGCTTATGGAAGTCTACGATATAATTCATACAAAGGTAATAATATAGTCCTGATGTTAGTTGGAGAAGTTATACCGTAGTTTTCGATGCTCTGCAAGACGGTCATGTAGCTCCTGACGCAGACGAGCAGCTCGGACGGCTTGGCGATCTCGTAGGTCTCTGGATTGTACATCACCATACCGACGAGGGCCTTAGCGAACCTGTAAATAAGTCTTGTTTCCATTATTACGATCATTATTGTGACGTAATTGTTACCAATTAGACGAACAACTAAGCTGTATTTTCCCCATGCAAACTTTTGCAATTTATTATTTTGTCCATAGTTATATTAACCGCAATAAAGTACATATTTATCTAATAGTCAGGTTTTATTTCTATGGTCCTCTAAAGTGCCAAGGTGAAATAAGGTCACCGGAACACTCTAAGATCAATAATTAACAAACAGTTCATCAGTACACATTGCGAGGGATTGCAATTCAATAACGGTACAATGGTAAGTGCATCGCAGCTCGACTAATGTAGTAGCCTGCCTCAGCTTAACGGCAGCACGAATGGCATCTCCCACAAAGTGGGCGGCTTATGAAGCATTGATCGCATATTTAATAAATGAACAATTGTCTCAATAATATCTCACCGTCATAAAAGGCTACTATTGACGTCTTCACTGCTACTCGATCTTTTGCTTCGCATATTACTACAACTCACAGCTGATTGATTTACAGATGGACAATAGGTTCACTACAACATCGCACTAATATCACACCACACCAGTACACCACAGCACCAAAATCACACCACCACACCTCACCGTAGTTTGATAAAGAGAAATACACCAGGTACACCACAACATCGCTACCTCACCACACCATTACGATACCCTACCAGACTGAAGACCACGGCACCAGAAGACCACGGCACCAGAAGACCACGGCACCAGAAGACCGCGACACCAGAAGACCACGGCACCACAAGACCACGGCAACAGAGGACCACGGCACCAGAAGACCACGGCACCAGAAGACCACGACACCAGAAGACCACGGCACCACAAGACCACGGCAACAGAAGACCACGGCAACAGAAGACCACGGCACCACAAGACCACGGCACCACAAGACCACGGCACCACAAGACCACGGCACCACAAGACCGCGGCACCACAAGATCACGGCACCACAAGACCACGGCACCAGAGGACCACGGCACCACATGACCACAGCACCAAAAGACCGCGGCACCAGAGGACCACGGTACCAGAAGACCACGGCACCACAAGACCACGGCACCGTAGGTACCCTCACCGCTGCTCGATGTTCTGGTAGAGGTACTCGCGGGGAGCGAAGGTGTACTCCCACACCTGCACTTGGCTGCAGTAGTTGATGGCGAAGCACAGCTCCGTGAGCGCCATGTGCAGCTTGTCCATCCTGTACACGTCACACGCATTACAGAGACTAGTAAAAACGGACCAAACTTCATTAACCGATGAGAATCACGCCATACATTGGCTCTAGATGAACATAATCATGCTAGCAGTTAGTGAATACTGCCAATGTTCACTTCAAAGCCACTCAGAATCTCACGGAATTTTAGTAATCTGCAAATAAAGTTTCCCAAAAAACAAATCCCAACTTCCAAAAAGTACTAAACTTATTTCGGGCGCTTAATAAAAGTTATCTGTCAACAAACCAGAAGCAGTTATTTCTCGCAGAGTTAGAATGTGACAGAGAAGATTGCTCACGTGGTAAGGTCCTCCCTGGAGTGGCGGTAGCTCTCATGGCCAGGCTTCTGCTCCTCGACTTCGTTCTTCTTCTTCTTCTCTTTCTTCTTGCCGCTGAAGAGAGCCCGGACGCTGTGCTTTGGCAGCAACTGCAGTACAATCATCAATAAGTGACATGTTGCTAACAAATTACAGTACGTGAAAATAAAAATTAATTCTTTGGAGTCACGAAAAAATATGATATTCAGATGCTCGTGCAAAATCGGATTCTAAAGCACACGTGATCTAATATGCAGAAGGAGTTGAACACCAAAAGAAATTACTCAGTATTGCCATCTTACACACAAAAAGCGTTACTCATTCCGAGAAGACATCACTCATCTCAAAATATTCAAATTAAGTGCAAATAAGACCTAATCACTATTGATAGACCACCACCCTGTTAAGACTAGGAAGCATCACCTTGTCGGCGAGGTTGCACTGCTCATCACAAATGATGGTGATAATGTTCTTGGCTTCCTTGGCCATCTCCTCCAGGAACAAGTTCACCACAGACAGACTGCGCTCGCGGATGTGGTAGCGCTGCGAACAATAATGTTTATTAACATAATTATGCTATATTGTAGGTACATATTACCCTAATTTGGGCACCTTAGAGCCTTTGTTTAACATTCTGCACAGGCCGCTCACAGTTTAGTTTCAGCACACAGGATTAGGTTGAAGATGAGATTTCATCGCAGGTTTGCTACGATTAAAATATATGAGATAGGATGTGGTGCAATTCTAACGCACCCAAATATCTTGACGATAAATCACAGCAGGATGGACAATCAAGAACAGCTTTTTGAATGAACATCAAGAATAGAAAAATAAAAAAAAACTAATTCACAGCCTATAAATTCTTGGTCCAATTTCGATCCAAGCAGACTAATCTACAGTAAAAAGCAGACTAATCTGCAGTAAAAAGCAGACTAATATGCAGTAAAAAGCAGACTAATCTGCAGTAAAAAGCAGACTAATCTGCAGTAAAAAGCAGACTAATCTGCAGTAAAATGAAATGAATGAAATACATTATGCAGAATGAATGAAATACATTATGAATGACTTAGCAATTCGTATTTTTTAATAAAATGCATTTCGATGCAAGCAGACTAGACAGATGATATAGGCTATTGGTATTTGCTACAGTGAAGGAAATGCCCGCACCTCCTCAGGACAGACGGAGTGCGTGCAGGACTGCATGTGGGAGCAGATGAGGGGGAAGGCGATGATGTAGCGGTTCTGCGCTGGGAACTCCAGGCACATGTGGAAGTTGTCTTCGAACTGCTTGCTGAAGAAACTGCAAGAGAAGACGTCACATCACCAGATGGGTCGTTATGACTCACATCACCAGATATGTAATTATGACACACATCACCAGATAGGTCATTATGATTCACATCACCAGACAGGTCATTATGACTCACATCACCAGATAGGTAATTATGACACACATCACCAGATAGGTTTTTATGACTCACATCACCAGATAGGTTATTATGACTTGTTGGAAATGAGTCGAGTTTCAGGATAAAGCCAGTATATCATGCAAAGGCACCGATTATGGAGTTGCATCTTATGAAAATTTACAGCAAGGCTGGCCTTAAATACAGCAGCTCAAGAAACCATTCATTCTTCAACTTAAGCGATAATCTATCAACTTGAGAGACATTCCACCAACTCAAAAGACAATCCACAAACATAGGAGACAATCTACCAACTCATGTGACAATCCACCAAAAAAGAATCCAGCAACAATTCTCACCAGAAGATGCTGAGGTCGGAGGTCTCTAGGACGACCTCGTCTATGTTGTCGATCATCTTGGTGTGGAAGACGACCTGGTTGAGTAGGGTTGGCAGCTCCCGCCTCTCCTTGAGTACGATGCCGTTACTGTTACTGCCTTCCACTGCTGCGCGCGTGCAGTAGACCTGCAGTCTAAACCAGTCCAGCCGCAGTCCCGCGAAGTCAAAAGCGCAACCCTCTTCAACTGTAAAATGTCAGCATCATGAATAACAGGAAGTTTCCGTGAATCAGAACGACTTCATTTGTACAATTTCATCTCATTCATAGGTGCAGTTAAAAATTACTCTTAAAATAATGTCAATATCATCATCAAAACCAGTGGTTCCCAAAGTGGGCGATATCGCCCCCCTGTGAGCGGTGGAAAGATCTGGGGGGGTCTCTTATACAC
>NW_025938658.1:117854-132758 GCF_000764305.2 Hyalella azteca | reverse complement strand
GTGTTCAAGGGGGAGATCAAAGTACCGTGTTCAAGGGGGAGATCAAAGTACCGTGTTCAAGGGGGAGATCAAAGTACCGTGTTCAAGGGGGAGATCAAAGTACTGTGTTCAAGGGGGAGATCAAAGTACCGTGTTCAAGGGGGAGATCAAAGTACCCTATTCAAGGGGGAGATCAACGTACCCTGTTTGACGCTGAGCTGCGAGAGGTCGCTGCACATGGCGGTAAGGATGGTAGACTCTGCCTCGGGCAGGTTGTGGTGGTTCTGCAGCAGCTGCGCTAGAGCGATGGCGTCATAGCCACTCAGGTACTGCACGTAGTAGCGCTGCAGCACCTGCAACACCACGACAAATATTGTAGTATTGCTGCAGTGAATAGTTTTGGTATGGCAACACCTTAGTAACTGAGGAAAGAAGTGCTCTTCAGTCTCATTGAAATTATATCACGCACTACTCCACAGCACCACGCATGCACTACCCTTAGCACCGCACCACGCACTACCCCAGAGCACCACACATGGCACTACTTCACCCTCAGTACCTGACAGTACTTCTTCACGAGCGCCCTCAGTTCCTCCATATGGAAGAGCAGCTCAGGGAGATGTCTGTCCACCAGATCTTCTTGCTTGCATCCGTTCTTAACTTTCTGCTGCGGCAGGTTATCGTGGTGACGCAGCAACCACAGCACCTGCACCACAAATTGAGCTTTAATTAAAAAATATACAACTGTAAAGTCTGTACAACTGATTTGATTAAATTACGTCAAGAAGAAGAATCCTTGTATCTTGTGAAAAATGACAAAATGATTGAATCAAGTGCGTATTTTTTTATTGAAAGGATACTAACAGCATTAGAAAGGTGAAGGAGAAGAGATACCTCATCTCTGGCGAAGGAGAGACCCATGAGGACGAAGAGGATCTTAGGCCCCAGCAGGCCAGGCTGGTCGGTTAGGATGAGGGAGAGCTCCTTCAGGGCTGAGCGCAGGAACTTGCGGCGCTCGCGGTGCAGCTTCCAGCTGTGCACGACCATAGATTGGTATTTAATAGGGTATTTAGTGGGGATATTCAGCAGGATGATTGGTGGGATATTTAGCAGGATGTTCAAAAAGATAATAGATGGGATAATCAGCAGGATATTCAAAAGGATAATAGATGGGATAATCAGCAGGATATTCAAAAGGATAATAGATGGGATAATCAGCAGGATATTCAAAAGGATAATAGATGGGATATTCAGCAGGATATTCAAAAAGATAATAGATGGGATATTCAAAAGGATGAAAAATGGGATATTCAGCAGGATATTCAAAAGGATAATCAATGGAATATTGAGTAGGATATTCAAAAAGATAATCGATGGGGTATTCAGTAGGGTTATATAAAAGGGTACCTATTCAATAGGATATTCAAGAGGGTATTCGATAGGATATTCTGTAGGATATTTAGTAGGGTTGTCAATAGGGTTTTTAATAGGATATTCAGTGAGATATTCAATAAGATATTCATTGTGTCAGAGAAAGTGTTCAATGTAGAAATTGCTCTGGAAGTATCAATTAATTTATAGACAAGATCATTAGTAAAATGAAGAAAATGCAGAAGAATGAAAAATGAATAAATGACTTGCAATCAAACACACGGAAAACTTGAAAAAAATTCAATAAAATAATCCATGATATAGATAAAATGCTAAATTTATGAAGAAAAATTCACAGTTTTAACACAAAAATATATATGCCAATATGGAATTTGAAGAATACGTCTCACTGCGATTCTGTAAAACACCACAAAGCTAGTGCCTAATTTGGATCGCTACGGTAAGTGCAATGACAGCATAAGCTCATTTAAAGACCTGAATATAATACAAAATGATCCTTTGGATGCCAAGATGGGGAATTGAAATTCTAATTGAATCTCAAAAATAATATAAACTGTAAAAATAATTATATTCTCTTCATTACTATCAATGTAATAATATAATCTAGCATAAGCTCATTTAAAGACCTGAATATAATACGAAATAATCCTTTGGATGCCAAGATGGGGGAATTGAAATTCTAATTGAATCTCAAAAATAATATAAACTGTAAAAATGATTATATTATCTACATTAATATCAGTGTAATAATATAATCTAAGACATAGCCTAAGACTGACGCGTCAACGACGGCCTGAGAGTAGCTGTCCTTGACCTCAGAGGCGCGCTTGCCGAGCTCCTTGCGGGACTCAAAGAAGCTCTGGATGGCGGCGTGGTGGTGCAGCACTTCGTCCCTGGGCACGGCATACATTTACTTAATATTTCAATAAAGAAGTTTGGTTTAAATCTTATTATTGTTAATTTATCTCTTCTCTGTGCAATATGTTTTTTTATCAATTAATAAATTCGGTTTAAATCCAATTTGTTGTTAATTTATCCCTTTTCTGTTACAATTTGTTTTCCATTTTCCACTACATGAAGCAATTCACTTCCACTGCTTTAGTTACTTCTTTACATTGCCTAAAGTTATTTCTGTTCAATTGCACTATTACTTTATTTATAATAAAAATAATTATAATTAGTTCTACGTTTGAAATTACTGAAAATATTACAAATTCAGTTTAATAGTTCCCCATGACATCTCAATACCGAGTTGATCAAAATTCAAGTAAGTACACAGAGGAATGTCAACCTAAATCAGTTTTGAGCATTACAAGAAATCAATGATACAAATAGTCAATGATAAATGAACTGTACCATGACCCGGAGGACTGGAGCAGGGCGGGCGACCAAAGATTTGTTTAAATTTAATCCCAGATTGTAATTTCAAGATGCTAACAATGCAAATTTCATTGATGCTAACAATGCAACTGAGAAAACAGCACAAAAGTGTATTGTAATTTTAAGGCATTGATGCTAACAAATGAACTAAGTAAACAGCACAAAAGTGTATTGTAATTTTAAGGCATTGATGCTAACAAATGAACTAAGTAAACAGCACAAAAGTGTATTAAGATTTCATATTAAAGTACAAACCTGAAGAGAGTGATGCACCAGCCGGTGTTGAGGGCTTGCACAAACACCTCCCTGGCCTGGTGCTGCATCAGCTGCTGCGGTGCCAGCACCATCCCTGCAGCGGACGTACTTAATAATTCTGTTCATATTCTAAAAAATATCGAATTTGGCAACTTCACAAACTATTCATATATGTTGTACACTATTTACCTGAAAATAATTGCTCCGTTTTTAACTGAAACATGATTACTACAATGTAACTAGGTACTCGACAAACAAGACTGGAACAATCTGGTCATTTCTAAGAATTTTGCCCCAATGATGGCCACGAACTGATTGACTAAGGAACTTGATAGAAATTTTTAGAAGAAATAAACGCAAATCAGGATGCATTAACTTTTTGAGGACGACATTAACACTTTGTACACTGAGACACAGTTGAGACACGTAGCAAGTTCACAAGCATGTACACAATTGAGACAAGTACTAAATTCACAAACATGTACACAATTGAGACATGCACCAAATTCAGAGACATGTTCTATACAATTGAGACACGTATCAACTTCACAGACATGTACTATACAATTGAGACATGCATCAAATTCACAGACATGTACACAATTGAGACGTGTATCAAATTCACGGACATATGGTATACAATTGAGTCACGTATCGAGTTCACAGACATGTACTATACAATTGAGACACGTATCAAATTTACAGACATGTACACAATTGAGACGTGTATCAAATTCACGGACATATGGTATACAATTGAGTCACGTATCAAGTTCACAGACCTGTACTATACAATTGAGACACATATCATGTTCACAGACATGTATACAATTGAGACACGTACCAAAGATGAGCCACCGTTCAAGAGTGTCAAGGGAGAGGTACTCGCAGGGCAGGAAGTCGGTGAGGGCGGGGTTCAGGAGCTGGTTGGGCGTGCTCACCAGGCTCAACATCTGGGCAGCTCTGGAGAAACAATGCCGAAGTTTTAGTCTTTATTATGAACTACCTGCAATATGTGACAGTTCAACCCATTGTACATTACCGTAGATACATTAACTGTTGCCAATGCAATTTGTCTGGTGCCATAATATCAACTCTAGCTCAAGTATATACACATACCTAGTATTCTATAAAGTACAGGTAGCGACAGATTTCTCATATGTGATTGGTGAATTTATCTCGAAGAGCAGTCTGCAATTAGCTGATGTTGTTACAAACTTGTAACTATTTTTGATGGCATAGCCCTCATTGAGTTACTATGGTCAGTAGACAAAGGTCTCGTAGTACGGATAAAATTCAGTTATTGAAATTAGGTTTTTCCTGAATAAGGTTTTTCCTGTTCCTAGATTCAGTTGCGAAATAGAAGCTACTACCAATGAAAAAAGTACCCATGCACTCAGAATTTAATTCTTGTTGATTGATCACACATGTGAACATGAATTGGTTCACCAGCTATGATATCCACTGGTTTAGCTTGAGAACCAAACCTCCAAATTAAAACAAGCATCAACATGCTTAGGAGTTAATGTAATATTTGCTTCAGCATTGAGGTTTCAGGTGCTGAAGAACTCCGTTTCAAGTATTGTTTGACTCCAGGCCAATTAAATAAGTACCTCCACTGTTCGGCCGTCATGTTGCGGCGAGGGTAGAGGACAAGCAAGGAGTTGACGGCAGCAGACACTAGTTTGGAGTGAGTGTTGAACTCCTCGTGTAGTTTCTTAAGGGGGTTCTCGTAGTCCATGATCATTGGACCCAGACGTGGAAATGATGGATCTCTGCAAATAGCAACATTTTAAATTGTAAAAATTGTGTAAATATTTTTACATAGGAAGCAAAAGTTATTCCTGTCAGTTTTCTACAATATACTTGCACTTTTAAGAGAGACAACAATCATTTAGCATCAAATTGACAGGAAACTTGTGAAGCAATAACACACGCAAAACAAAAAATATCTGATGAATACTAATGAATCTACTAAACATCAATTAATTAATATTAAACATAATCTACCTAACAGAACTACTTTTAATCAAAGATTAAAAGTAGTTGCTACTTTTAAAGTTAAAGTTTTTTTTTAAAGTAGTTACTTTTAATCAAAGATTAAAAGTAGTTGCTCAATTGAGAAAAGAAATTGTTCATTGGAAATTGAGAAAAAAATTTACTTTTTAGAATAGATTTTGTACAAAAGTTCTTATACAATAATGAAAGATTAATTATGAATTATTCGCTAGGGCAATTGCAATTGTACTTTAGAGTAGAGTAGAATAGGTATTCTCTAATGCCTGATTGTACAGTGGTGGAAACAGAATAGATTCGTCATCACATTATTCCAGGCAGAGCCTAATTTTTCACCATTGCAAAAGGTTTAGCTGGGATGGTAAACAAAGATGTAATGTTTACCCCTGATTGTTGACAAGGTCATGTGCAATGTTGAAGAGCCCTAGTACAGGTTTCCTGTCATCCACTCTTGAGAGGATGATCATTAGTGAGGCATAGTTGGTGATTAGGTCCAAGTAGTTCTTAGTGAGCTCAAAACTGATGCTCTGAAAAAAAAAAAAATATTTTAATGCATGCTCTGTTGTATAGGAAGATAATATGAAAGAAATTTCCTTATACTAATCTTACATCTTTTCTTATAAAATAATGCAGCAGTAGGTAGTTATTTAAATTCATCTGGAAGAACCTACCATATTTTTGGGAAGTCTAAATGCCCTAGACTTAAAGATAACTTCCCAAACAACAAAGAAGTATTACCATAAACACGTTCCTAGTTCAATTTCAAACACTAGACGTCAGTAAACTTCATGAAAAACTAGATATCAAGGAACTTCACAAGAAATTCATCAGTCAAGCATACTATATCAAGCACTGTTTCCATGTGCAAGGCGTCCATGATGTTAAGAAGCTCGCCAATGGCATCCTTGAGGTCCAGCAGGTCAACAAACGTGTAGTAGTAGAGTGAGAGTGACTTCATGATATCCAACCGTACATTCTGAAGAGTTTCTTTATGTGCCTGAACAATAAAATGATCTCTGTTAAATGTTAAGTACCCTACAACTACTGAATAATTGAACAAGACCTTTAAGGAAAGGAAATCTTTCTATAATAAAAAAATTGCTTTGAACTTTTGTAATTGACAATTTAATGTTTCAAATTTATAAATACATAGAACACTTCAATTTATTTTATAAATGATGATAAAACAAAAAAAGGTATTATAAAACCAATATTTATAACAATTAATTAAAAATTTTTGAGAATTAAAATGAGTTTTCAAGTTTTTAACATTTTGAAAAGGATTCATTAATCAGGTTTGGATTTTACATTCAAATGAGGTTAATTATTATTAGTAATTTCACTGACCCAGACTAGAAGACCCCAGTTTCTAACTTTCTAGGTGGTCTTACTTGTCTGGTAGCCTATGAAGCATTAAATCTATTGTTGCACGCTAATTAGCCTAGCCTAGTCAGTGTGCTTCAAAAGTTCAACATACTCAAGAGCTAGTAAATGTGTACAAATAAATATTTTATTCATATATGTTTTGTGCCATAACTCACACATTAACCTTTAAATTTTTAACTTATTTTTAGCTGTGCTGCTGTACATATAAATCAAGTTGACAATTGACACGAATGATATGTAGAAGTAGAAATCCAACTGCATACAGCATAATTACATCAATTACCCATACTCACCGATACAAATTTAGAATCGATGTTTGGGAACTTGCGCACTATTTGCTTTATGCATGGCTCCAGGGTCTTCTCAGATAAAAATGATGGCTTGGATTTGGAATCACCGCATGCCTGAAAATTACAAGTTCACATCAATTCATCAATCTAAAAAAAAAATACAGAAAAAACAATGTTAGAACAGTTTTCAACCTAGTGAAATTTAAAACTTGAAAACAATTAAACAACCAACATAAAATTTCAATCACAGAACATGTCAAACTTGTGCTCTTTGTGTTTATAAAATAATATAGTACCAGAAGGCTAGTATGGAATATATCTACTTGGCGAGCCGCGACTGAATTTTTCGAGCCGTGGTTTTATGGATTTGCCAGCCGTGATTCCATTTCTACGAGCCGTGAATTCCATATCTCGGCCATGAAAAGCCATACGAAGTGCAAACCGCGATTTTTTAATCAAACAAAAACAAAAATTTATGACATTCGAGCCGCGAGATTTCATACCTACTGAAATTATATGATATTAGAGCCGCGATATTTCAGACAAAAATAGGACTTTTCCAGACTAAATTAGAGCCGCGATATTTCAGACAAAAATAGGACTTTTCCAGACTAGCCAGAAGGCAGAAACCAGTAACCACTTGTCACTGAAAATTAACAGAAGCACTTCATACATAGTGGATGACTAGCAATCTAGCATGGTTACATACCTTTTTAATATTGTAAATTCTGGTCATAATTCCCACGCAGCGATCATTTAGGATGATAAGTCTTTCAGCAATTTTCTGGTCAGTTAAAGAAGGTGCCATATGAGCCGACATTGTAGCGGCCTATAGGCTATACTAACTATAGGGATCTGTCTACACTCAGTTATGATAATGTACAGCTTATGTTAGCAGTTGTGAATTTATACCTCACGTTATTTGTTAGGCTTTAAGATTACTACTCATACTTTGAGAAACCATTTCCTTTACGCCAATAAACCGCTTCAACGCGACGATGTGAAGCAACTGATAAGACGTCAAGTCGTCACTCGTCAATGTTTACGTTCTTAAACTACATTTGCTTCTCAAGTAAATTGGAAATAGGCTCGCAAATTTTTAGGTATCCTGTAAGTTTTTATTATGCTGTTTTAAGCCTAATTCAATAGCAGAAATGAGGCAGAATTTGGTGTTATATTCAAATTCATACAAAAAGAATGTCATTTTTATAACTAACCTCATGCTTGAAAATTTTTAGTAAGTAACATATCACTTTGAATGAGTCAAAACTTGGAAAATTATTCGTAGTTAAAGTTTTATAATATTTCAAACATGCTTTTCGCTTGTAATGGGCTTATTTGCAGGAATTGAATTTCAAAAATTGATTTAGGAGGTTGGTAGCCCTGTACGGTGTGTGTCAGTGTCAGAAGTGTGAGAGAGTGGGAGAGAGAGAGAGTTTTCTATGTGAACTTCAGTACGTGGCTGGAGATGCATGTGGTCGGTTGCTTATGTGCAATACATTCGCAGAATAAATTTTGAGAAGACCGTGACAAGAAAATCATTGCAAAATTTACCTCATAACCCAAGATAACACGATGGCCATGTCGGGCGAATTCGGGAACCCGTTAAGGAAATTTAAACTTGTATTTTTAGGTGAACAAAGTGGTGAGTTTTTCAGCTAGACGAGTGAGATGGTCGTTAACGTACCTAATATTGGTCAATTGGTTAATAAAATAGTCTAGCCGAGGAAAAACTTCCAGCTGCAAGCCAGAATAACCTTTGATTGATGTGTTGCGTTAGATGAATAAGTATATACCTATCCTATATATGTATTTGCTAATGAAAAGTCTTTACCATTATAATTAAGTTGTCAACCTTCGCTGTTTCAAAATTGAAAATACGTTATTGATTTACAAATTAAAATTATGTGAATTTCTGCAGAAGTCGTTCATGGTTCATAACTTCATGCAAATGAATTGTATCAGAAAAAATGTAATTGGACTTTTTTTTTAACAGGAGGAATTTAATGCAAATTTGCTTATTTAGAGGCAGCCGGCAAAGTAGGCCTACTATAGAAATGAACTGCTAGAGCAGGTCAATACTTAAGGGGACCGTCTAACCTAAATTGGAGATAGCCTATAACTCCTAAAGTTATTATCCGATCATCATGAAACTTCACATTCAAACGTAAAATGTAAAAATAAAAACATTTTACTTCTATGAATTTTTCGAAAAAATTGATAGAAAACGTGATATTCATAGAAAACGGAAAAATAACCGTTGGATGCGTCAAAAAGTAAGCTTTAAGATGAGCCCAAAAAGCGGGAAACGCCAAAATTGAAAATTTAGGGGTAGACGGTCCCCTTAAGCTGCTACTGCATAGGCAGTCATACTCATAGCTCATATTGAATCAGAAGGAGAGTGTCAGAATTTAGAAGTTTCAACACCAATAACCCACTAACTTCACTTCAGAACATAAGTTCCAAGCCATCAAACTAAATGATATGTATTCAGTATTGTAAACAAACTGAACCATTACCTTCTAGACTCTAGTTTCTAGTGAAATTAACATACAAAGCTTTCAAGTTTTTGTGTGGAAATTTAGCCATATAAATTTAAATTCTGACCAGTATTATATGGTTTTTATTGACTAGTAGTAAGTTGAGTGAAATGCTGCTGAGTGACAACTTATGTAATATTGATAGTAAATTGCTTCTAGTTTCTAGTGAAATTAACAAAGCTTTCAAGTTTTTATGTGGAAATTTAGCCCAATAAATTCAAATTCTGACCAGTATTATATGGTTTTTATTGACTAGTAGTAAGTTGAGTGAAATGCTGCTGAGTGACAACTTATGTAATAGGTATTGATAGTAAATTGATAAAACTAGATCTCTTTTGCTGAAAATTCTGTATCTTACTGAAATTTTGTGCCATTAAAGACAGCTTTTATGAATGAATTTAAAATTTTGCAAGTCAGGTAGCCTGAATTAGGTTGTTTTATTAATAATTATATAAAGATATTTCGTCTAATTTAACTCATTCCACTGTCAATGACACTTGAGTCACCTTCTGCTTCCAGGGTATTATTGCAGATTAACTACATCCAAAAAAAAGGGTGTTTTTTTTTAATTATATGTTTTTTGGGGTGTAGATTACGAATCTGAAATCCAGGTTTTCCGATGCCGACCGCCAAAAATGGATTTCAGATTCGTAATCTACACCCCAAAAAACATATAATTAAAAAAAAAAACACCCTTTTTTTGGATGTAGTTAATCTGCAATAATACCGCTTCCAGTTCCAGCACATAGTTCTTACACAGCAGGAATTGAAAAAACAGAAACAAATGGCAGCAAAACAAAATAAATAACTTTGGCCAAAGTCTCCCCCTTGGCCAAAATCACCCCAGGCACTTTGCCTTTGGACAGCGTTTATTATTTTGTTTTGCTACCATTTGTTTCTGTTGTAGTGGTGGCTGAAGTCACCCCAGTTGACAGTAGGTACCTAATTTCTAAATCAAGAGAAAGGGAAAGATTCAAAGTTTTTTTTTATCTATTTGTAAATGTTCAATGTCTCCCTTGTGCTGCATGGCAAACATATAAACAGTAGCCAAACTCGTCCCACACATAATAAAACATAACCTCCATTACTGAGTGCAGTGTAGCAGTGATATGGTTCTTCAGATCAACCAGAGTTGCTGGTAGAGGCAGGATGATAGCCTTCCAGCCTTCCTTGAGCTTCCCCATAAGAAAACAGTCTTATGGAAAAGGCACAAAAGAAGCTGGTAGAGGCAGGAAAACAGCTTCCTTGAGGTATCCCCATAAGAAATAGTCACATGGGGTGGAATCAGGTGATCTCGGTGGCCAGAAGTGTAGAGCCTGATATCCATTTCCTGTGCATCCTATCCAGTGCTCAAGGCTTAATGTTGTAGATCTGCAACTGCACATTTCACTTCTGTGTTTGAATAAGTCAAAAATTTGAATCTTCCCCCTTCCATTGGTGTATAAATTATTCATTTTGAATTCATACTTAACTAAATATGAATTTATTAAATTGGGTCCATCATTTAGACCAACCCTGTATTTCACTAAAAAATTATGGTCACTAAAAGAAATATTAGGAGAAATTAGTTTAAAATAATAATAAATAAGTGAAAATATAACTACTATTCTGCTTAATTTTTTCAACTAGAACTAGTCAATTACTCAGGCTCATGTGAAATTCAACACTGGTATCAAAGCTCATGTATTAAGCTCATTCAACACTGGTATTAAAGCTATTGAACATAGATCAAGTAAAGTCACTTGCTTCATTAAATATATCAGCTGAGACTTGGTCTTGTTCCCAGTCTTCCAATACCATATGAAATTCTACGGTAGCTAGTAATTGAGGCAGTTAAGCTGAAATATTATTATAAAAGATGATTTGTTTTTGTTATATGGATTTTTTTTGCTGAAAAATTAGCACATGAAAAATTATCATATTAGCCTTGAAGTAGTATATCATACATAAGATTATCATATATTCTCATGTAAGCCATTTATTAGATTATCATATGAGCATAATTTCATTAAGTCAAGTTATTATCTTATTAATTTACTTCCTGGGATGTGCTGTGTGTGTGGAGGAGAGGCCTAATGGTTGATGGGTTGTGGTGCATGTGTGGAGGAGAGGCCTTATGGTTGGTGGGATGTGGTGCATGCATTACTGTATGTACACCTGGTTAGGATATTCTTAAGCTCGATGAGTCAGCACTGTCTGCTCACGTATCTATAATTATCTATGCCTGCTCTAAAAACAAATGTAGGTCAACAATATCAATTATCAGCAAATACTTTTTTAAGTAATAAAAATGCTTTTAATCCATCAATTGAAAATTATGTACAAATTGTGATACATTTTCTTTATTTTTCAGTGGGCAAAACCTCACTCATCACCCGGTTTATGTACGATTCCTTTGACAACACATACCAGGTGGGTCACTAAAAATTCTGTCCTTAGTATAATACCTATGCAATTATCTCTGTAATATGTACATTCACAATTAGCTACTATTTAAATTTTACCATGCCATGCTTCTATTACTTTTTTTAATGGAGTGGCTGTCCTATGCTAGCATTTGCTATGCTGTCTAAAGCATTGCTTGTATGAAATTGCATGTTTTATTTTACAACTTTGTGTATAAAATTTGGAGATCAAAATATGGTTACTTTTCAGTATAAATGTTTGCTTAGGTATTTGCAGTTGATTACCGTAAAATGGGGTAACTTAGACCAGCGGGGTAACTTAGACCACTTTTCGTTTTTTTAACAAAAACCCCCACAACTCAAAAACTATTTGACATAGAAAAATTCTGTCAATGGGCATTAAAGGCCTAATACTGAGGCTACATAACACAATAGAAAAATTTAAAAAGTTTGCATATCTAATAGGTTAAAAAATTAAAAATGTGACCAACGAAAAAAAGCTATTATTTAAAGCCTGTCAGAGTACCCCCTCCAATTAAGGAGCCAGCAATTTATGGTGAGTAAAGCTAGAGTATAGACCTGTATTTTGCATGTTTCAATTCAAGTTTAATTTAGCTAGTAAAAAAATGGCATCATTTATAAAAATAAAAGTGGTCTAAGTTACCCCATTTTACAGTACTACATTTGTATACATGCTTATAGTGCAAAAAATGGTTACAATTTCATTGAAACCAGTTCCAAACTAGTGAAGGCGATAAAATATGGATGGTTTATTTTTCTACAAATTTGGTAAGCATTGTACCAGGTTTGTGTCATACCTACTGTAAAATGGGATGACGTGTACCATTGATGGGTGACTTGGAATGTCTTGACATTCAAGAACAGAAGCCCCTCTACTCAAAAAATTGCTGTCCTAGAAAAATGGAAAAATTATGTAGATGGCTCTTGAAGTACCATAAGATAACCTACAAATGTAATAATGAGATATATTTTTTATATTTACTATGTGAGTATTTGTGAGGGATGACCTCACCACACAGCAGTTGAGGGAAGTGAGGGACCACTTCACCACACAGCAGTTGAGGGAAGTGAGGGACCACTTCACCACACAGCAGTTGAGGGAAGTGAGGGACAGCTTCACCACACAGCAGTTGAGGGGAGTGAGGGACAGCTTCACCACACAGCAGTTGAACTAATACCGTCGTGGACATGTCACACTAATACCGTCGTGGGCATGTCACACTAATACCGTCGTGGGCATGTCACCCTAATACCGTCGTGGACATGCTGTGCAAATACCTTCGTGGACAGGGCTCTAGAAATACTATCGAGGGCAGGGCTCTGGAAATACTATCGAGGGCATGTCCTAGAAATATTAATCGAGGGCTTGTCCTAGAAATACCATCGTAGACAGGCTCTAGAAGTAAAATCTAGGGCAAGTTCTAGATTCTAGAAGTTGCTGTCAAGGTCACGTCACTGGAAGATGACTGGTATCGACTGCTGGTGCGCTGACGTCGATAAGTTTGTGGGCATAGCCATGCCAACGACGTGACAAACTTGCGTTGCCCATTCAATAAAACCCACGCTTCCACCGTCCCTCTTCCGCAAATTCTAAGACTAATTCGAAATTATTTGCGGAAGGAGATCAGTCAATTGCATGCTTTCCTTAATATTCGTCTCGTATAAGTATTTAAAAATATTAACATGGGCTCATCTTCCAATTACGTAGTCAGTAGATAATCTGTGTAATCCAAGGCTTGGTATTTAACTCCTGCAGTGTAAAACGCGCTATAAGACGGACGCGGTGCATTATTACTATATCGAATCATTCACGAAAATCATAACTATCGTCTTCTGTTTACGATTGTGATGGTATTGTTGATATCACTTCTATATTCAGTGAAGAGCACAGCGATGATTGACTTATGTGCTAATCATTCAAGAAGTCATGATTCAAAAGACAATTCATTAGGATTAAATCTTAAAACGTACCTAAACCATTATGCTTGTTTGTACAGTCCTTGGAGTTCGTAGCTTAAAAATGCTAGGCCGGTTCTGCATGTGGATACTTAGTGTAGCGCATGTGTACGTTTGACGGTGCGTTCTTTTATGAATGTCTTGGACTATGTGGTCGCTTGTTATTGATATTATGGCGCCGATAACTGCGGTGATATTGCGATAAATGCGGCGTGAAAGCGCATTTCATTATTGGTGAAGCACAATGTTGGGTTACCGTATCTTTATTATTGGCGATGCAAGCTTGTGTGTGTGGATGTAGATTTTCAGGAGTCGGCCATGCAGTTGCGTATTGCCGACACAATTGATTTTGTATGCGTCTCCTTTAAATTGCCCTCCTTAACACATACCTATATATGCATGCAGGCAGAACAATGCACTTCAATTGCATCGCTAATCCATATCTCATTTGTACCCTAAGGCTGCCATGTAAAACTAATGCCGTAAAAAGGTTAACTGTATTTTCACGTATCGAAATGCTACTTTTTCATACGCCGTTCGCTGCATGCGCCAATTGCCTAATTTAACGTCCATTTCACCTTTGCCTTGGCTCAATTCAGCGCTCTATAGCACTTCTAATGCTCTTATTTTTTTTAATTAAACGTTTTGTTTCATCCACCCTCTCGCTTCTAGTCTTCATACGTGCTTGGTTGTCTTGATGGGATTTTATTTCCCACAGACTTCATAATGTGGGCAACCTGCCAACGATCAAACTTATCACAACAGTTGTGATAAGTTTGGCATCTTAAGATTAATTGTAGTAAGAAGGAGCATGCACATTTTTGTTACATTGCTGCTCCTGCATGGAAGCCTCCCAATCATTGTAAGGAATCAAAGTTCCTTATTATTAATTAATGCTATATAAAAGTTCTAAAGTATTCAACCACTGCGATTGAAGGATGGACATTAATATATTGAAAAATAGCTTATTAGAGAGCCAGCGTGCAAATGGGTTTTGTATGGAAATGATGAAACGCAAAGAAGTGAACGATCCACTAAAAATAGATCTTATGTTCGTGTTATGAGTTAATATGCTAGTTGTTGAATATTTGGTTATTTTCTTTACAGAGGCATGAATGTTACACACGCGGCACTAACTTAAAAAACCGGCGTGCCCACACCACACCAGCACCGGCGTGCCCACACCACACCAGCACCCTACACCAGCACTGGCGTGCCCACACCACACCAGCACCGGCGTGCCCACACCACACCAGCACCGGCGTGCCCACACCACACCAGCAC
>NW_025938658.1:14640-117353 GCF_000764305.2 Hyalella azteca | reverse complement strand
ACGCGTATCCTGATCACTGCAACGCGTATCCTGATCACTGCAACGCGTATCCTGATCACTGCTACGCGTATCCTGATCACTGCAACGCGTATCCTGATCCCTGCAACGCGTATCTTGATCACTGCTACGCGTATCCTGATCACTGCAACGCGTATCCTGATCACTGCTACGCGTATCCTGATCACTGCAACGCGTATCCTGATCATTGCAACGCGTATCCTGATCATAACTTACACGCAGTATTTAATCCGATTAATGTTACCCGTAACACGAAAGCATACCAACATGCGTGCGCACCGCACAAGAATCCGTCTAGCATTATTAGAGACATGCAAGTTTATTTTCACATGAAAGCGCAAAAATTTATTATATTCAGAAGATTAACTGAGCGTCTACCCTTGGTGTTCACCTTACAGACATCTTACTTTGAAATAACATTGATTAAACGTTTTTTCATCGAAATCATGAGGATTTAACGTTTTCCTGCAGGGATTCATTTTCTGGTTGCGGATTTCCGTACGTTGTTCGTACGAGATCCTCAGTGCATGGTCGAAATAGCCGTATTCGTTATAACGAAGCAAACAAAATAGCTCGCTTTTAAATGTCTACGTAGCATTGCATCAAGTTGATCATCGCTGCTTTCATTTAAGGTTTGTTATGGTAATTGAAAAGCTGCTCACGTATTCTAATTATCTCCTTATTACTGCAGACTGCTAGTTGAGAATGACGAGGCTTTCGTATAAAGTTAGTAATTCGTGGCATCAAACGAAAAACATATTTTCCATATTCACGAAACTGGCAACATTCCCTATTAGTAAAAAGTTTTCTTTTAAAAGTTTCTTGGGATTTAAGCTCGCGTGTTCAGTGAATGAAGTTCACTATTAATTTTTGGGTTGATCTTTTGTAACCGGAATCTTATCCATGCAGTAATTAGCGGATGGTTACCCTTGTGCACCTCTCGTGCTCTGAAAGATGAACATGAACGTCGTAATTTAAATCTGAATTTATGTACGAATTCCATTTAAAAGCACAGAAAACGCACGTGTAGTGTTCACTTACAGAGGGTAATGTACACGCAGTGGCCTCGTTAAATAGCGTTGCATGTCTGCATGTGTGCGTAGCGCAGGTATGGAGAGAACTTTGCTGCAAGCTTTACATACATATAATGTTACCCAACATGTGCGTATTGATGCACAATGGTACATGGTACCTAACATGTGCGTATTGATGCACAATGGTACATGGTACCTAACATGTGCGTATTGATGCACAATGGTACATGGTACCTAACATGTGCATATTTATGCACAATGGTACATGGTACCTAACATGTGCGTATTGATGCACAATGGTACATGGTACCTAACATGTGCGTATTGATGCACAATGGTACATGGTACCTAACATGTGCATATTTATGCACAATTATACATCGTATGCTCATATGTGCATATTGATTTATTGATGCATATACTTGTGCGTATTGTGATATTGACGTACATGTGCAGCATATTACGGTATTGATGTCAATACATTTCATATGTCCTCGCAGTATTATTTTGTGGTATTTTTTGTATCGTCAATCGCCATGCACAACACAAAACTGATTGCACTACCTCCTAACTGATTGCACTACCTCCTAACTGATTGCACTACCGCCTAACTCATTGCACTACCTCCTAACTGATTGTACTACCTCCTAACTGATTGTACTACCTCCTAACTGATTGCACTACCTCCTAACTGATTGCACTACCTCCTAACTGATTGCACTACCTCNTAACCTGCTCCCCTCATAACCTGCTCCCCTCATAACCTGCTCCCCTCATAACCTGCTCCCCTCATAACCTGCTCCCCTCATAACCTGCTCCCCTCATAACCTGCTCCCCTCATAACCTGCTCCCCTCATAACCTGCTCCCCTCATAACCTGCTCCCCTCATAACCTGCTCCCCTCATAACCTGCTCCCCTCATAACCTGCTCCCCTCATAACCTGCTCCCCTCATAACCTGCTCCCCTCATAACCTGCTCCCCTCATAACCTGCTCCCCTCATAACCTGCTCCCCTCATAACCTGCTCCCCTCATAACCTGCTCCCCTCATAACCTGCTCCCCTCATAACCTGCTCCCCTCATAACCTGCTCCCCTCATAACCTGCTCCCCTCATAACCTGCTCCCCTCATAACCTGCTCCCCTCATAACCTGCTCCCCTCATAACCTGCTCCCCTCATAACCTGCTCCCCTCATAACCTGCTCCCCTCATAACCTGCTCCCCTCATAACCTGCTCCCCTCATAACCTGCTCCCCTCATAACCTGCTCCCCTCATAACCTGCTCCCCTCATAACCTGCTCCCCTCATAACCTGCTCCCCTCATAACCTGCTCCCCTCATAACCTGCTCCCCTCATAACCTGCTCCCCTCATAACCTGCTCCCCTCATAACCTGCTCCCCTCATAACCTGCTCCCCTCATAACCTGCTCCCCTCATAACCTGCTCCCCTCATAACCTGCTCCCCTCATAACCTGCTCCCCTCATAACCTGCTCCCCTCATAACCTGCTCCCCTCATAACCTGCTCCCCTCATAACCTGCTCCCCTCATAACCTGCTCCCCTCATAACCTGCTCCCCTCATAACCTGCTCCCCTCATAACCTGCTCCCCTCATAACCTGCTCCCCTCATAACCTGCTCCCCTCATAACCTGCTCCCCTCATAACCTGCTCCCCTCATAACCTGCTCCCCTCATAACCTGCTCCCCTCATAACCTGCTCCCCTCATAACCTGCTCCCCTCATAACCTGCTCCCCTCATAACCTGCTCCCCTCATAACCTGCTCCCCTCATAACCTGCTCCCCTCATAACCTGCTCCCCTCATAACCTGCTCCCCTCATAACCTGCTCCCCTCATAACCTGCTCCCCTCATAACCTGCTCCCCTCATAACCTGCTCCCCTCATAACCTGCTCCCCTCATAACCTGCTCCCCTCATAACCTGCTCCCCTCATAACCTGCTCCCCTCATAACCTGCTCCCCTCATAACCTGCTCCCCTCATAACCTGCTCCCCTCATAACCTGCTCCCCTCATAACCTGCTCCCCTCATAACCTGCTCCCCTCATAACCTGCTCCCCTCATAACCTGCTCCCCTCATAACCTGCTCCCCTCATAACCTGCTCCCCTCATAACCTGCTCCCCTCATAACCTGCTCCCCTCATAACCTGCTCCCCTCATAACCTGCTCCCCTCATAACCTGCTCCCCTCATAACCTGCTCCCCTCATAACCTGCTCCCCTCATAACCTGCTCCCCTCATAACCTGCTCCCCTCATAACCTGCTCCCCTCATAACCTGCTCCCCTCATAACCTGCTCCCCTCATAACCTGCTCCCCTCATAACCTGCTCCCCTCATAACCTGCTCCCCTCATAACCTGCTCCCCTCATAACCTGCTCCCCTCATAACCTGCTCCCCTCATAACCTGCTCCCCTCATAACCTGCTCCCCTCATAACCTGCTCCCCTCATAACCTGCTCCCCTCATAACCTGCTCCCCTCATAACCGGCTCCCCTCATAACCTGCTCCCCTCATAACCTGCTCCCCCTGCCCCCAGGTGTCCACGGAGGAGGGGGAGCGCAAAGCGAAGGAACTCAACGTCATGTTCATCGAGACCAGCGCTAAGGCGGGCTACAACGTCAAGCAGGTGTTGTGCTAACGCTAAGGCTGGCTACAACGTCGAGCAGGTGTTGTGCTAGCGCTAAGCGGTGTTGTGCTAGCGCTAAGCGCTGCTAATGCTACGTTCCGGCCCTAGTTTCGGAAACTATATACAAAAAAGGCAAAAGATGATTTTTTTTGAGAAAACAGCGCATTGGATATTTTTACTTTAAATATGGTTCGTTTTTGTATAGATTTATTGAAATTTCTGGATAGCCAATTGTGAAGGAAGGTTGCGTGCGAAATATTGTATTGGTGTGGCACGGTGCGCCTTGATATGGGAGTGCAGAGGAGGCTACTGTGCGACACACAACACACACATCACTGTGCGACACACAACACACACATCACTGTGCGACACACAACACACAGCAGTTATTCAGGCGAGTGGCCGCCGCTCTACCAGGCATGGAGTCGCCAGAGAATAAGAAGATCGACAGTATCCTTTATTGCTTACTTCATTATTGCCGTGCTGTCTTCATTATTATTATTATTATCTTGATACCTACATCTCTCTATTATGACTTGAATGCCTCCTTGTCACCTCTATATCCTCTCATAGTGATTTGAATATTTTCTGGTAAAATCGATTTCTCTTTCATTTACACTTTATCACCCATCACGCTTATCATCAGCCATCATTTTCGACATATAGAATCATTCCTCCCCATACCTCTCATTCTGATACTTATCTTCAATTCTATCATCATCTACTGCACAACTTTGGTTCAAGAACCCATCTGTTCTTCGCCTTAGTTCACGTACCGAACTTTTCGTTCCCGAAATATATTCATTGTGGACCGCACTCGGCGGTGCCATGACTGTCGGTGAACCAACGTTACATGTAGTCAATGCAGTATATTTCCTGCATAAAGGTTACTAGTACCTAGTCAATACTTCCTGTATAAAGGTTACATGTAGTCAATGTAATATATTTCCTGTATAAAGGTTACTAGTACCTAGTCAATATTTCCTGTATAAAGGTCACAAGTACCTAGTCAATATTTCCTGTATAAAGGTTACAAGTACCTAGTCAATGTAATATATTTCCTGTAAAAGGTTACATGTAGTCAATATAGTATATTTCCTGTATAAAGTACCTGACCTTCAGAACTAGTCGTAAACATGTTGTTTAGTTCGCTTTTAAACACGTGGGGCTCACGCTAAGTGTGTCAACAAAAACATATTAATATGTTAGAGTACTAGTATTGCTAGTCAATAACAAGAACATTAAGATGTATTAAAATATTAGTGTAAAACTAGTCAATAGTATGAATTTCACATAAATATCGCCGATGTGCGACGGCTGTAACGTCGATGTTTGTGTTGTGTTTCTCATCTTCCTGGATCCTGTAGCTTGCGGGCACAATGGTGGTGAGTACTGCAGTGTACTTTATTACTGTACTTTATTATTGTAAAGTTCATTGCAGAGTACTGGTAGTTTATTGCAGCATAATCCATCTCAACGTGCTGTATTGCAGTGTACCCCATAACAGAATACGTCATTACATTGTACTTCATTTCAGTGTACTATACTGCAGTGTACCTTATTGCGGTGATGCAACGCGACTAAACCTATGATATATTCCCTATACACTGCCTTCTTTATTCGGATGTGACGGAAGTAATAAGGGATGTGACGGAAGTAATAAGGGATGTGACGGAAGTAATAAGGGATGTGACGGAAGTAATAAGGGATGACTGCCCTCCAGCGCTTTCATTAATTAAGCCAATCCAAGTATATTTGGTGACTCTAATATTACTTGTAATATTAGAGTCAATAATAATATTTGGTGACTCTAAGTCTTGTTCTGTACGTCAATAATTTTTATTACTCAATAATTAATAAGATGTAGGTAACTAATAATTAATTCACAATGTGCATGTCACATTAATTAATAGCATGTCACTCCACAACTGCACGCGCATGCCCCCCCCTACGTACACAACTCAGCAGGCGTTCTGTTTTTTATTATTTTCTCCCCTTGTATTGCTTGTGTGTACAGCTGTTATTGCTTATCTGTACAGTCTGTATGTGTTATGGCTTTGTCGTACGACTGTACTATGTGACTTATCGTCAATATCGCTACAGGATCTGACATGAGCTATTAAGACGGCATTGATACTTAGTGTTGTTAATTTGATATTTATTATGTATAGTTATTGATGCGGCAATAATTGATACTTTAGCTGACTCTATAATTACTCGATGCGGCATGCATTCCATTTGTTTTAATAACTCAAGTTTATCCGGCATGAGTGACGATTTGCGTACCGTTTTTCGATCACGATTTGGTGATAAGCCATTACATATCAACAGCTAATGGACATGTCTGAAGTCTATCCGACAAACGCGCACATTTTTTCGTCAAACGCGCCCAATTCTTCGACAAAAACGCGCAATTCTCCTACAAACGCGCCCAATTCTCCGACAAAAATGCCCAATTCTCCGACAAAAATGCCCAATTATCCGACAAACGCGCCCGATTCTCCGACAAAAATGCCCAATTCTCTGACAAAAACGCCCAATTCTCCGACAAACGCGCCCAATTCTTCGACAAACGCGCCCAATTTTTCGACAAACGCGCCCAATCCTCGACAAACTCGCCCAATTCTCCGACAACACGTCCAATTCTCCGACAAACGCGCCAAATTCTCCGTCAAACGCGCCAAATTTTTTGACAGACGTGTACCATTTTCAGACTGATGTGTACAATTCTTCGACAAATTACATAATTCTGCAGTAACTGCATCGATAATCTTTCACTTGACCTTACAACGACCAAAATCATACTATTGAAATTTTCCCTGCGGATTGTGGGATGCTTATAAGCAGACTGCATAGAACAGACATTTCACTTTTCATACGCACGATTCCGATTTTTGTTCTAAGATAGGCAAATATATGAAAGTAAGAAGCAGATCTGCACGCGAGGACGTTTGCTTGATAGTAAAATGAGTTGCTTTTCAAATCCAACACTGAGCAAAGTGTCATGGCTGAAAGCTTTTCTTCACTGCAAAATGCACTGATCACATCTATGCGTTAACTTATTTCTGAACGGCGCGTGTGCAAGTTATACCGGTACCTATCAAAAGAAATGGATAAAAATTATTGCTATGATGTACCTTCATTTCGGTCATTTAAGAATAAAATTCATATCTGCTTAGTGGTATGAACTTATCTCTGTAAATCGAATTGCGGTTATCTAATTATGGCGATTTTCTTGCTTTTATATAATTTGTTGGATTGGATCGCCAGTCACATTGTATTCAGTACGCTATCTCCTGGCTGTAGGTAAGTTTTCACACACGTATCATTTGATCATGATTTTCTTCATTGGACACTTCTGATAACTTTGAATTGTATTCTATAGTATTCTACACTATTATGGGAAACTCTTGAGTGTGAATGTTTTTACTAACGGCTTTAAAACTTGGCTTGTGTAATGCTATTGTGTTGATATTAGATTGTTATTGGCTCAGCCCCAAACGTTTGAACTGGTGGTGGTGGGCTTCGGTTTACTATAGAAGCATCCTGCTGAGGCTGGCTCATTCTGTCGAACCAGTTGATTATTGCTGTATTCAATGATCCCTATCATCGTGCAATACGCCAGTGTGTTCCTGGCGGTATTATCGTATTTAAAAGGTCGGTTTCACCGAAGTAAACATGTCTGTTGTAATCGCAATAGGGTTTTTTCGGTGTCTCAAAACAACTTCATCTCGAGTGAATCTTCCCATCAATCACTCGGGGCCATTGATGGGAAAACACCAAGAGGCCTTCTTGAGGAATCTGTTCTATCATGACTCATGCTTCCTCACCTTGTGAATGTTATTAGCGTCTTTATCTCGGGTTATTCATGGTTTCATGACTCATTCCAGCAGGAGTTAATTCTCTCGTATATAAGGAATTTCACTTACATCCTGAGGTATTGTAATTTTTTATTCGGTTTTCTTGCTTATGCTACTTCATTTCCTCTGTTTTTTTTAATTATTCTGGGTACTCTGGGCCTTTAAAAATGTTTCCTAGGCCTCTTAAGGCCATTGCACGTATAGTTTTTCTGGATCCATGGAGTTGGGTGTCGCGGTGCGTTCATTTCTTCATGTGGTTGGGGCGTCGTCCCCGTGGCCTGGCCGGAGTTTTCCTTAACGCTGGTGACAACAGTGACGGAGGTCGTCCTCCGGGACACCGACAACGCCACGGACCTCGGCCGTACGGCCGACGGCAACTGCGCCTGCTGATGACGTGACCGTGGTGGCGACGGCCGCTTAGTGGCGTCACGACGGCCGGTAATGGACGCCACGTTCAGAGTCTGGATGACTGCACTACTGTTGGTGGATGCTATCACCTCAGCCTGGATTACACATGTTGACTCATGGTCATGACGATCCTCTCATTCACAATATATGAGTATTGGTTCCAAAGTTTATAGTTAAATTAGTTTCATTTGTAGTTTTTTGCGCGATGCTGTGCGCTCGCTTGGCCCAGTTTGGATATCGTGATCGGGACCCTGATTATATCTGCAGTCTCGTGGGACCTCTTACAGGGTCCTGCCAGATTCGGAATGGCGCTGCATGGCAATCCGGTTTCGTTGCAAGTCTCGCTGTTATTTTCTGAAATATTGGACTGATGGACGAACGAACGAAGTTTATAGTGTCTCAGTACATTGCCGGAGTGTCCTGAGAGCTCCGACTCTTGCGTGGACTGCATTGCAACGAACGAAAACGCGATGAAGAATGCGCTTCTTGATGAACCGTCTAGTACAGTAGGTTGCTTAGGCCATTGTCCCTCTAATGGTGAAAGCTACGCTCAGAGAAAAGAGAGAGTCATTTTCTAATTAGCGATGCATTCTTCACTATTTTGTGGGTAATTTTCACCTCGCTTAACCCGGCAAAAGGCCGTATCATTGCTACGTCCTATCCCTGCAGTGTTGTGAGTGGAAAATTGAGTAATGATATAAACAATATAGTCCCTTCATGAGAGCATACTTTAGACTCGCAAATCTCCTTAAATTTTCGTAACGAGCTTATGTACGACCAATCAAGTTACGTTGTCCCAACTTTCCTTAGAACGTCTTCTCATTCGTAGCTTTTTATCTGCTAGTGCATCTATATTTGTTTATTTTGTCCAATTTATAATGTTCAGGGTAATCTCGTGGTCTTTAATGTGCTCACTTTTCCTTGTTAATATCTAGTATGTGTCTATATGTAATAAAACCTTCGCTTTCATAGGAATAACATAGTACTTCAAATAAACAAATAACATGCAAGTATTGATGGTATAGGTTCCTTAAATGCTGTGTTGCGGTGAGTGCAGGACAGGGTGTGTAGGTCAGTGAACACTATAAAGAGACTATTATTAGAAGGTTATAGCCTCCTAAATGATGACAATGGTGCCGTAATGATTGTTCATCGTGATGTCCTGTAATGTAGGATCACATAACGAATTTGTTGTCCCGCATATCGACCTCCTCACAGGACAATTTTGACCTGATTAGTTCTACTAAACTCGACGTCTTGTCTTCGCGGGTTGTGCTAGTTTCTCTATAAGCGTTACTACAAATTTGCTATCAATGCTAATGAAGGATATCACCTGTAACTAACTTATTCTATATGGTAATGAGGAATAACTGTACGTAATTATTATATATAATAATGAGGAATATCTACTATATCTAACGTATTCTATATGCTCATTGTTTATTTCTATACCTTCAATGGCTTGAAAACAATGCTGAAATGCTATTGTCCTACGATAAAAGTATCAAATTACATAGGTATTGGACATCACATTAATGAGACTACGTAAAAATATTAGTTTGATCGTAAAAATGATCGTTCGAACGAATAATGGTGACATAAGGTTAGACGTTTATTTCATCATTAGATTGTTGATTGTACCGTAGAATAAGTGCTGCGGTTTCAACAAACTGACAGCGACGCAACTCGGTACATCTTGTGTCCACTCTCTACGAGACCAATTCAGCCCACACCTTGTTCATTATCTGCAGTATATTTTTACAACTTCTTCCCTTTGTCACACTTGATTCATTATAATTATTTTTTGAACGATATTTTCTCTCTGAGGAAATATTTGTTAGTAGTAACGGTTAGCAGTGGCATGCTTGTATCATGTTAAGAACATGATCGAGATAAATCAATTTAATTTAATTACGAAACTTTAGCTTCCTGCGACGCTTAACTACGGCCATTTGCCTGGAGCTTGCCACGTGTTGAATTCCGTGAGTGTTCATCTGTTGAGTAGCAACATGCCATGTCTGGCATGTTGAATGCATTAGATGAAATGCCGAGCATGTTAAATGGCATGCATATAGCATTTTTAAAAAAACATTCCTTGGAAGCGGCTCGAACAACTCCCACCAGCCACATGATGCATCTCTCGAAACATATTTCACTAGTTGGTGTTGAAAGTTAGCGTTGCGCAGCTGCGTTGATAAACATCAAACACTTGAAATGCCTTCATCTTGGTACGTGCCTACACTTCAGTTGCGTTTGCGTCACGGTTAGTTTGTTTCTAATGCTGGTCATATTTTTGGATTTGTATCTCTTTTCAAAATTATGTTCGCTTTATTTGGGGCTGATGTACGCCGGCGATAAAAATATTTAATTTTCAGTGTGTATTTTAGTTCTATTTGCGCGCGCTTGTCACGTTCATGCATTTTTTATGAGATAGTAGCGTTACTGTTTGTTTAAGAAAGTAGCGTTATACAATCATATGTGCAACGGCCCAGTTGCTTCTGCTTGTGCCAACTGATCACTTGGAAGCTTTAGTATATGGAAGCGCAGTAAAATATTCTCTTATTGTTTTCGAACTAGTGACCTGGTCTAATGGAAGTTACGGTGCTTGTTAGCCTTGCGATGAGGCATTCAGCGGTTAATGGTAATTTTATCCTCCTAAATATAGCACCATAAATGTGAACTTAGGCTACGGTTTACATGCGAATGCATTTTTATGGCCAGGTTTTAAACAATGCTGAACAGACCAAGGGTTGACATTATTTCGCTACCAATATTTTATCGTGGAGCCTAATTTTTTTCGATGAGTTTACTTTGTTTTTATTTTGTCGATTTGCAAGAAAAATATTTGTACTTGATTTCTGTTAAAATTAAAATCATTGATTATGTTTTTAACTTGTTTCTTGAACGTCGTAATTCGGTTCCCAGATGTGTTTTAAAGGCATGATAGTTTTGCTAAGAAGTCCCCCTTATTGATTACTAGTTATTAAACTGCTACATGCAGGTTGCCGAATTATGCATGTCGAGTTACGCGAGCTATTACTTTTACTTCATTTACTTGCGTTATTTCTTTACTTCAGTTCCCGTTTACCTGAGCTTCGCGTCTGTTATTCTGGTGTCTATATATAGTCTCTAATAAACTGCATTCGTTAAATTAGTCAACTTATTATCCTCTCTCGACGTTCATTTCTCTGAACAATGTATTACTTTCTGCTCTGAAACAAGGCTTCGTGTAATTGCCCTTTATATTTCTGAGCCATGTTCTCTATATACTAAGAATAAGTTATGATAATGAGTGATGATTGCATACATAGCAGTCATTATGTCAGCGACCGTCTCTCTACCAACCTGCCTACGCACGCTTCAATTGCCTCATTATACTCATACTTATGTTATCAAGACACAGGCTTGTTTGCTGTGCTAAATCATGAAATTACGATTCTTAATTCCTCAAAAAAATATGTATGCTTGCTGACAACAATGGAGTTCCTGGGACAGATTAAAGATAAATTTCGTTATGAAGCATGCACATGCACTTGTATTTTTATATTATTGATTTTTGCGTTTTGTGCTTTGATTTTAGCAGCTTATCATGTTGATGTGCATGTACTTCACGACTGCACTAAGCATCCATGTTCGTACATGTTGGAGGCATAATGCGCAGTACACGCAAGTACAACCTAATTACTACGCGTGTACACGCAAGTACAACCTAATTACTAGGTGAGTACACGCAAGTACAACCTAATTACTACGCGACATGTGCGTTCATGTTGGATTGATGATGGGCACATGTTTATTCATGCTAGCTAGTGTGAGTGCTACTCGTTTGGTCAGCGTTCTATGTTGTGCATGTTGCTTGTCGTCTAACATGTGGTTCTCCGTCCATCATGTGGGTGATCAATTAAAATAGGTAATCTAATAACACGATCAAATATACCTGTAATGTGAATAAATTATGCTGTTAGATTTTATATCATTAGTACATTATAGCATATAGCTATAATATTTGTCCAGTGCGTTCATGCGAACCACATCATGAAAACGAAATTACATCGGCAATATATAAATATATTGCGTTCATTAACAAAAAAAATCATTAAGTCTATTTCAATTTTGTCATACTTTTTTTGTAAATTATGAAACCGATCGTTCTATTTTTATTCTTGCTACAGGGCGACTGTGGCAAAATCTTACCACCTTTCCCTTCATCAAGTTACACCACCTTTCCCCTCATCAAGTTACACCACCTTTCCCCTCATCAAGTTACACCACCTCTCCCCTCATCAAGTTACACCACCTTTCCCCTCATCAAATTACACCACCTTTCCCCTCATCAAATTACACCACATTTCCCCTCATCAAGTTACACCACCTTTCCCCTCATCAAGGTACACCACCTTTCCCCTCGTCAAGTTACACCACCTTTCCCCTCATCAAGTTACACCACCTTTTCCCTCATCAAGTTACACCACCTTTCCCCTCATCAAGGTACACCACCTTTCCCCTCATCAAGTTACACCACCTTTCCCCTCGTCAAACTATACCACCTTTCCCCTCATCAAGTTACACCACCTTTCCCCTCGTCAAACTATACCACCTTTTTTCTCGTCAAATTGCGCCATCTTTCCCCTCGTCAAATTACACCACCTTTCCTCTCGTCAAACTACACCACCTTTCCCCTCATCAAGTTCCACCACCTTTCCCCTCGTCAAACCATACCACCTTTTTTTCTCGTCAAATTACGCCACCTTTCCCCCACATTTTAATTCCTAGAAGTTCTATTGAATTTAATGTTCATTTTAAATGTTTCACATATCATACATGTGCTTTAACATTTTCACGTGTTTCTCCCGCTAGTATACGCTGGATTTTCACAGGATCTTATTACTTTAATATTCTCACTTCTTGGTAATTTCCTTAAGCCTTTACATCAGCCGTGGACCTGCGCCCTAACCCCCCTCCCCAGGACGCCCCCCAGGACCAGGAAGGGGGAGGTTGCATCTGCTAGGACACCGCTGCCTTGCTGTAGGATCCCCTTATCTTATCCTATAATCAGAACATCCTATATGAACTCCTTCTGAACATCAGGAGTTTATTCTTTTGAACTTATCCTATGCGCCGGATGATCTTTTAGAACTGATTATTTCTACAGCATCATCTTACGTTAATCTCGGCTCCAGAAGACGCTCTGTGCAATCCCATATGCAGATATACTCTTATTTAATACTACACGTTGATCCTCTTCTGCATTTATAGGTATAAAAGTCTCATTTATCTCAACCTGTATAATAATGTATACTTTCTTCACTCTGGACTCGCCTGTCACTAACATTCTATTTACTTCAATTTGTCGTCGCGAAATTTTTCAGCTTATACAGAGACATTTACCTTAGGAAATTCTATGTATTAATAACTCAATTAGGTTCAGTTTAAATTATTTTCTCCTGGCTAGCGAGTTTACATGCAGCGCCACCCCCGACAATCGCCCCCTACAGAGAAACCCCAAAAAATGGCCCTCTAAAGAGCAACCCCCGGCAATCGCCCCTTACAGAGCCAACCTTAGGCAATCGTCCCCTAAAGAGCAAACCTCCGGCAATCGTCCCCTAAAGAGCAACCCCCGGCAATCGTCCCCTAAAGAGCAACCCCCGGCAATCGTCCCGATTTCTCGTTGGGGGCCGTTAGCAGGGGATTTCTCGTTGGGACGGCAATCGCCCCTAAAGAGCAAACCCCGGCCATCGCCCCCTACAGAAAGACCCACAACAATGGCCCCCTAAAGAGCAACCCCCGGCAATCGTCCCCTAATGAGCAACCCCTGGCAATCGTCCCCTAAAGAGCAACCTCCGGCAATCGTCCCCTCATGCCACTCCAGCGACCCCGGCATCCCTGGAGGGATGAATATGACAATGTTCGGCCCCACATTCATCACTAACCAGGCGGTGTGATGAGGCATTCCTGGAGTGGCATAAGGGCATGAATATGCCATGTTTCATCACTAACTGGGCATTAAACCTTACTAGTCTACCCTTACTCAGCATGTTTCCACACTAACTCGTTTATTTTTAGTTACATGCTTTTCCTTTTCATCTCTGTAATTAATGCTATTTATGTTTCTTCTGAAAATTATGTTGTCTGGCAAATGACAGGATCTCCGTATTGTTAAACTTGTCACATTCGCATAATAATTAGTTATAATTTATACATCACAATTGCTTTTCCTGAGGTCAGAGCAGCTACTTCGTGTTCCCGATTTATTAATCCTCTTGTTTCAATTCTAGTCTTCGGCTCCAAATATGAATTGAGTTTCTAAATAGTGAAGGAACCTGCGCTCTCTGCGATGGCCATTTATATTTACAAGTTATTTGTGATGGCTAGAACGAGTATTGTCAACTACAATGTCTTCGTCAACACAAAATGGTATGTCCTGTTATGCACGAAGCTTCATTCCATTCGTATTTATATTCAGAACACTTTACTAAATGCTTACCGAATTTTTCGATAGAAAAGATTGAAATTTATCGCTATTTAGATACTGTGGATTTAAGAATAATAGCATGTAATTCTTATAAAGATGAAGACCATTTCGTTTTTTATGTAATGTCAGTTTTTAGAATGCGGCGGTTTCTGAACATTCCCGAATAGTGGTTACGGTGATGAGGTGACACTTTATTTAGCTCTAGGATAACTAGAATTATAGTGGATGGAACTAGAATTCCAGTGGATGAAATTAGAATTCTAGTTCCATTCCTACGATTTCCAGTTTTTTGATGAATTAATGTATTTAAAGTATCAGTCTTGTATAGATATCAATCCTGTATTATGCTTACTAAATATCTGATAACGTTAAATTATTTGGCTATTCAAGTTGTCGATATATAATTGTAAACTACTTCATTTAAACTATGGTTCACTTGCCTCGTTAACCGAGACAGGTCATGGCAGAATTTATCTCAAATCGACAGTATTTTTCGAACTTTTTCATTGGCTAAAAATAAGTTCTTATCTCTATTCATGCTTCGACCGCAAAAAATCGTAATTTCACAGCAAAAAAAATCGAGTGCCAGACGCGTAATTTTTCTGTTCTAACAATTTTTTGTGGATTGTTGAAACTATCAAACTATTAATTGCAGTATTTGATTTCTGCATTGTCTAGCCGGTACTAATTTACACTAATTTACGGATGTTTCAAACACGAAAAAAAATACATCCGCACGTTTTTTTTGTGTCTTATCGCGAATATGATGCATGGTACAGGTTCCCTATTGATATTCTACTCATACAATTATCTAGAACTATATACTCCCATTATCCCCGACTGTTTAGATCTAGGATTCCCTATAAGCTTAATCCTGCAGCGAAGGTAGCGAACTATATAGAGCCTATATATAGTGTGGTGTCTCGTGTATAGCTTATTTAGCTATCTACATCTTTATTATATTGCTCGTATGAGGTTGGGTGATGGAGCTTCGAGTGACTTCGGTAACCGAAAATCGTGTAACGTGCATTCAGAGAAATGAGCGAGACTTTGTCTAAATAGCGATGCGCTGTTTGCCTTTATGTGGGTTATTCTGACCCAGTTTAGTTCATCAAGGAGGCGAATCAGCGATATGTGCAGCAAGAATGTCATCATTTGGACAAAATATCCCAGTCATTTTGCTGAGCGTAGACCGCACGTTCTAAGAGAGGCCAGAATTGTGCAAAACAGTTGCTTGGTAAGAGGCACCTGCGAGATATGTTTTGCTATAGCCTATCAGTTCCAATACATCATGAACAGGATGATGTATTGGTCGAATTAAAAGTTTTCAGTAAATGAAAGTCGAAGCGTGTGATGAAATTGTGATATGGCTCCACTCGCGATGTTTTATCACTTCAGGATGTGCAAGTCTGTTTGACTCAATCACGTTTGCGTAAGTGTTCGTCAACGATATAACACTTTCAATTCTTGTAAAGGAATGTCTTTATTTTCGGCCATCTTTTTATCTTTGAAGCACCTCTGTGAGAGCACTAGCAGCTGGCACCATGCATTGTAATTCCTCACAACCTATTGAAAAATCTAGGCCTACATTTCGATTTTCACTAGAATATATGTAACGTTTATTCCTTTAACGAGAGGAAGTGTGCATTCCGCTTTTAAAGTTTTTCGCTAAAAGTTGCAATGCTCAGCACTTAAAAGTTATGCGCGGCTTATTGCTTGAAGAGCTTACAGAGGAAGCCAGACCTGATTGTGTGAAGCGAGAACTATCGGTGAAGGCTTCTAAACAGCAAGTAGCAAGTATTTTGCGCTTGCCGAGTCAATCCTCAATACATTTTAAGTTTTTTGAGATGATAATTCATTGTCGTGTTGAATTGATCGTATTTTATATTCTGGAGCTTGCGAGGGTTTTGTTAATGTTTAATAAAACTTCTCAGGAGATGAAACAGGTCAACCAGTGGCTTGACCAGTCGTGTCAGTTTATATGATGTGCATGCATTAGCTTGAAATTATTTGGAATATTTAATTAAGTCTTGCATAGAATAAAAGTTTCTTTCTGCGTATATCATGTGCAATATTGCATCCATCTAATTGTTTACTTGCGTACAGCTAATTGTGATCTACAGCTTTTGAGCAAAGCACATTCAAAGGGCAAAATAAAGGTGGTCTACGCGAGCGAGATTCTCTGACTTGCCTCTCTATTAGATGTGTAGCTTCAGTAGAGTCAATTTATCCTGAAGTGTCATTACCCTATCAGGTTGCCGGCATCAGATGTACAGTAAGAAATGAAAGCTGGATGCTCGGCAACGATTCTTCCAGAGGTCTAGAGCTGTGTAACTTATCTATAACTTATCTATTTATTCAAGGAGTAAAGAGAAGAAGGATTAGGTTGAGTACCAAGGCCCAATCTTAAAAAAAGTTGAAGTTCCAGCCACGAGTTTCCAGTTAACATGAACTAAGTATTAACTATTGTACCAGACTCTAAAATCGAAGTGTCAGCCAAAGCTAATGGAAGTTTTGTAGAGTTCCATTTGTTTTTCTCTGGACAGTCGGCGCTGCGTAGTAGTGATCACTTGCCTCGTTACAGTCGCCAATTCATCGATTGGCGACTGTATTATATTGATTGTGTAGATGAATTACTCACTAGTCATGAATGATTAACTCGATGATCACAGTGTGAAGATCAATGCAATTAAATGTTGATGAAGAATTCTGGACAACTCCACTGACCATAATTATTCGCCAAGAGGAACCGAAGATTTTGGATTCGTGTAACTCTTTAAGAAGGAATTAAATAACTAATGATTATACTTTTTTATTAGTATAAGGTACCAGTAACTCGTCCTGGTCCCGCTAAATATCAGTGATAATGCTATATATTCTCGTGACAGATGTGAACAAGTGCATCAAACGTACATTTGGAGAGGATGAAAGTGGAACAAATAACTATGCCGTTGATTGAAGAAATTAAACCGCATTGCTGTTCGAAAAAAAACGTGTAAGCCCAAATCACTCCTCAATAAACGGATTTTCTGAAGTTGATTATCCGGATAACTAAAAGCAAACTTCAGGAACATAATGGTTTCTAACTCGATTATTAGCTATCAATGGAAGAGATGGAAAGGCTCGTAATTTCAGCACTGATTCATCATAACAAATATAAAACTCGGGATGAATGGCATAGAAACAAGTCGTGTCCGCTCAACAGGTAACAGGTTAACAAGTTTTATTTAGTTATATTGACAAAGTCCTTTTGAAACTTTGCTGCAAATGCAACAATACTTTATATACATTGCCATAATAGCGCCGTATGCAAGGATTATGCCTGCGTTGAAGACTGCACATCACTTACACATTAACACAATACGCATATTCTCAAATATTGAGTGGGCATCCAGAAGAGTGGCCAACTGCATTTCTGATGGGAAAACAATGAAAATTTTGGAAAAGATTGCCGTTATGGTTAAGATTATATTTATAGGACTACATTCCAATAGCGCTAATTGCTGTAACATAGATAGTTTGCTTCTACGCGGCTCGTGGGTAATGATGATTAGAGTTAAGCATGACACGCGCTAGAAAGGCCATGATTAATGCAATTATTATTGCGTTAATGATTAACGTAAGTTGAGGTTATCGCAATCCCATAGTTGCTAGCAGAGAAGCAACGTCAAATCCACAACATAACCATAAATGTATTACAAATCATCTTTACATAATTTTGCTGCTGAAAATTCGTTGAGTTCTACTGTAATTAATTTTGCTTCCAGCATAATTAATTATTTTTTGCTTCCAATTAATTAATTATTTTGCTTCCAGCATAAGTCCCTCAGGACAATATTGCTTCCAGCATAATTAACACTACTAAATAACAAATGAAAAACAGACAATATACAAAACCCACCACAGAACAGACTACGTAGAGAACAAATAAGCAGCATTTCAACGATCACATGCGCATGATTTCAATTCAAAAGCGCAGGAGGCAAGAGGTTTACTCAGCAACGAAGACAGATCACCTTCGACATCTACCAAGAGCCACGGCTCGATAATAACCAAATACTTTAATCGGAAAATCCATCACTAGCCAATACGAAACGTCGCCTGTTCGAGACGTCGTCCGCACGAGACGTCGTCCACACGAGACGTCGTCCACACGAGACGTCGTCCACATTACAGAGGGACGACGCCCCTGGGACCGCCAAGTCCCTCAGGACAAGAGACGAGCGGCGCGCGCGGGCAACACACAAATTGGGTAACAGGTCAGAGATACAAAATTGGAGGACAGGCCAACAGCATATCAAAGTTCAAATTTAGAACAAATGGAAAGAAACTATGGCTAGGATAAAGCTAGGAACAAGTCTAGGAAACACAGTTAGTGAAGAGGATAAAAATAACACGAAAAACACGTCATAAAGAACAAATGAAATTCTAGGACATGAGATCAAAAATAAAAAAGGGTCAGGAATAGAACAAGTGAAATAAGAGGCTGGCCATCACAGAAGAAATAAAAACCTGCTCTAACAGAACAAATTTTCATGAGCGAGACTAAGAAATAAAATATGGCAGCCTCAGCCGCTACCAATAGCGAATAAATTAACTTGCTCATCCAAAATTGATAATGAATTAGTTGCCACAGAACCAATGTGTAAATGATCAATAAGTACAGCCTTCTTTAAACCTTCACAACAACTTTGAATCAGTACATCCTTAACAAATCCTCCAATAATAATTGTTGCTTAAAGTAAAAATATTGATACTTAGCAATACAAATATTTGACCGTAGATAATGTCTTGGTAGATACCATCGAACATCTAGGCAAGTATCAGAAATGTTCAAAATCCTAATAAGCAATATGAGTGAAACTCAACACTCATGTCGACGCTTATCCGTCAGTTTATTCAACACTCAGTCACTCTTGCAATGTGTTATTTAAGCCTTCAATAAAGTTAAATAAGGGGTCTTTATATGGTTAAGTGAAGGTCGTTGAAAAGTGTGCTCAGAGGGTTGAATATGTGGTGTTTAGAGGGTTAAATAAGATATGCTTATAGAGGTAAATAAAGGGTGCTTAGAAGGTTAAATTCCCTCAATTGTTATCATTAGCAGCTTTTCACACTAGATTTACTCTCTTCGTTAATTAATAATTTCCCGGAATTTACCAATTACTCTTGCGTTACGACATCTAAACAAGTCGCTAGTGTTGCTACCACACATGATTCAGTAATTCGGACTTACTTACACACATAATAATCAGTTAGAAACTAATTGAAAGACACACGGAGCAATAGAATGCCACTACAATAAAGAGATCTATTGGATTTTATTTGTATAATAATCAATGCCAGAGAATAGGTAGTTTCTAACCTAGCTTCATAAGTAGCTCATTAGTGATGAGATGATGAACTATCAACTCGGTTACCTTATTTGATCAATTCAATCAGCGATATCCTCTTGTAGACAACAGTATTTCACTTCACGAATTCATCCTCTCAAGTTAACCCTACGCGGCACGAGACCAATAGCAACAACATAAGACTTCACCAGGAATTTAAAAGCAAAGAAAACGCCAAGAAAATTCACCATATCGTTTATCGCATATTCGTGGCGTTTCCTTTGCTTTTAAATTCCTAGTGAACTTGCGATATAAGCAGACTGATGATATAAGTGCTTAGACTTCACCAATAATATGTTCTCAACAGGGATAAACATGGATGGAAGTCTCTAAACAAATTCACACAACAAGTCCTTCAATAAACGCGGAAAAATCCATGTATGCTGTTTAAAAGGAAAACGTGTAGTACTCGTTGTAACACCGTAACTTCAATATGTACAGTATTTACCGTCGCATCAAAATGTGCCCCTACTAATGCTCCCGTAACAGTCCTATCAAACAACGCTGTCTACATCACCTCTGAAGTACGAACAATATCTTTAGTGTAGTCGAATAAAGTAAACAAGATAGTCATGTCTATCGTTAATTAGGTTTAAATGTTATTTTTATTGTTATATTATGTTAGATCCAATAGGCCAAAAATGCCGGCTGATATTTTGCCGCAAACAATACATTTCATTTCTTCCCGATGGCCATGAACGTTGGAAAACAAATTTTCACACCTGGTACAGGTTATTCCAGCACTTGATATTCTACAAAAGATACTGCCTGTCACGGGCGTCCCGATGACATGCCAAGATATCCAAATAAAAAAGATAGAACAGTTAACTTAACTATAGTACAAAAGCAAAAAATGAAATATTTCCTGAGAAGTTATCTACGCCTCACCACAAACTCATTCTGTTTCAAGCTCGACAGTAAGTGGGAGTTTGATGGGAAGCGTGATCGCGGGTGTGATGAAGATTACATATCTGTAGAAATTTGCTAGAAATTCAAGTCATGTCTCAGCACGCAACTCCTTGCCGTCTCTTGACGATGCACGAAATAACACAAAGAAGATAATCAAATTAGTTATTACGAAACCAATCTCCACTCTTAAAAACTACAATGAATCGTAAATTAAAATACCTAACAAAACTTTTCCGTGAACATTAGAAAACAGATCCGATAAGTGACCAACTTCCTCCCCAATGTGAACTAATGCCGGCTGAGATTAAATAAAAAATGATTACATGAAATAAATGATTTCTCACGATAATGACCTTGTAGCAAATCGATCAAGTATATAAAATCATATGAAAATAATGAAGATTTTTCTTTTGATAGCTAAGAAAGCACAATAGCTGGACATTTTGCACTGCCGACATAGCCAGCGCCATCATGAAGCGAACACAGGTTGGCGCAGTGGTTGCAGTTCAGAGTACCTGGCCTAATAAACGCTGACACCGAAATTTTTTTTATTATTATAATGATTAGGATGACGGGACCGCCGGTCCCACAAAAAGTGAATATTCAAATATTCAACATGATTACATTAGTCAACATAGTTCACTAACGAGATTTAGAAAGATCAGCACAGCCAAATTAGGCTGTCCGCGGCTCTGAGAACCTCGATAACCCATGCGTAATTGAGGTTTTGTGGTATAAAATAAATTTGTGGTCGTATTGTGTTATAAAATAAAATTCTCTAGTTCGTCTTCAATCATTTGTCTAGCTTTCTATTACATTTGAGCACCGATAATACTTTCATGTAATTATTTCTTTCATGTTACTGCGGTATTTCTTTACCCAATCACTGGCGCAGTTTGATTGAATAGCATTTTCCCCATGCTTGGCTTGTTTTTGGAAAGTCAAACTCTTCATCCACATAAGAACATTTAAAATAAAGAATCAAAAAGAAAAAGCAGGAGAATGTACATCGGATATCGCGCTGGACATCTATATGAACCAAGTCCTTTGGCATGAATACTTCCCGCGTGAACGTGATCTCCGTAAATTAAATCTTAAAATAAAACTACTACAGTGCCACGTTATTGATCAATTTCTGCGCGAGGTTTGAGGTTTTGCGATGAACATAACTCGTGTAACGCGTTGCTCCAACATCATGGGCGCGATGTTGACTCAAATGATGTTGACTTTCAAATGATGTTAAGATTATTGTTATTAATATTAATATTGGGAGCAAGATTTGTTACCAGAAACAATGCACTTCATCCTGAAACGTGGGTTACTTAGTGATCATCCGGTCTTGGAAGATCCATTTAAATACATATCCACGATAAGAGGAAATATTTCTTCTTTATCAGCAAATTCATGTAGTATATCAGCTAATCACTTTTACGAAATTCTGTTGAAGAAAGGCAATTAACTCTTTCCAAGACTATTCATGAATATGGATGAAAAATCATGCATTCAATCATGAATTCAGCAATTTATGTGTAATCAATAACCTGGTCATAATCAACAAGCTATTCATAGAAAATTTTGCAAACAATTTGCAATTTTCCAATAGCGTTTTTCAAATCAAGCATCTAATCATGCAGGTCGATCAATTTTTAATAATGCATTCAACACTAACAAAAAATATTTAACAAACTTCTATTTTTATCAAATAATTGTAAATTATACCATTAGTACCTCCATTTCCTCACTTTCGTCTATAGGCACCTGAGCATGAGCAACCTTTCGTTGTATGGACGTCCAGTTTCCTAGCAGGAGGTGGTCCCGAATAGGTGGCGGCAGAGGCAGTCTTTGGAGTCGATCTAAAATCCGAATTTCTAATCGAAATTCGCGCGGTAGTCGAGGAAAAGGAAGTTGACTATTACGGTAGTCGAGGTACGAGTCGAAGCCGTCAGTGCCCCGCACCCAGAGCGGCGGAGGCCTGTGAGGTCCTGTTCTCATTCTGCTTCTCTTGGGCGCTTGATCTCGAGGAGGCGGTTGTTGGGCCTGCATATCTGGGGCAGTGCAATTAGCATTACTTGCTTTGCGGAAATGATCCTGGAAATACTCGGGTTCTTCGTCGCTACTTGAGACATAATTTTTCTCACTAGCGTAATACCTCGCTCCGCCGAGGCTGTTGTTCGTGTACAGAAAGCGTTCCTCTTCGAATTCGTCGACAGAAGGAAAATCAGATAAATCACTGGCATCGTCTTCAGATTCTTCATCGGTCAACTCTTCTTCGGCGTCAGCTCCCTCTCTCGCATCGACTTCCATCTCTTCTCCGTCATCAGGAACTCGGGGCCTCCTCGCCTCTTCGTGCTGATCCTCTAGAGTCTGATTGCGATCCCTCGCTTGCGGTTCCACTGACGATGGCAGTCGCGCCAACAACGCAATTCGCGCCACCGACAGCTGCCGGGCGCGAGTGCGTGGTGCGATGGATCTAGAGGGTTCACGCTCGTTATTAGTGTCGAGTCTTCTCAACCCCATGAGAAAGCCAGGTAATAAAGAACTATTGTCATGCCTATTTGTTGCAGGAGATGAATTAAAACTAACTGGAAATCGCCTTGCGCCATGAGAGGCGGTTGAGTTCGGTTCGCATCTGTAAATAGAAGCTCTGAAGACCGAGCTTTGGTGACTCTGCGTTTCATGCATCGTAGAACCCGCAACACTGGGGCCTTGAGACCGACTGGAATTATGGCGATTGCCGCGTTTGCATCGACCAGACCTTCCCATTGGATCCTCGACTGACTGTCGCTTGACAGCTTTCGTCCGGGCACAAGAGTCCCCGGTGCTCTTGATAGAGTCAGAAGATTGGTCGTCGTCGGAAGGAATATTGTCATCGGAACGAGAAGTTGTCTTCTCAATGGAGCCATTGCAAGAACCTGAATGCTCCTCATGTTGTTTCTCTGAAGCCTCGCGAGGCAGTGACGTTTCATTTCTAATCCCTCTATTTGTTGGGTCATCAATATCATTTTCATGCGCGTTATTCACAACTAAACTGGAATAGTTAATTCCTGATGCTCCAGGTAATATTTCAACAGGCGTGGCCTCGTTGCTTCCAGACCGCTCAGATCTTTCAGTATCATCGGCAGCAGGTGAAAGTTTTTTGTCTTTTCCGTCCCTTGACGAATGAAGCGCAGATGATGCATCATCAGTTAGAGGATTTTCCCAAACGTCTATTAAAAATCTTACGGCTTCTGAATTTGAACTGTTTGTCATGGTGGAGTCCTCTCCTGGTTCGGACTCATGATTAGGATTGGTTTTACAGTTTGATTCGCCATTAGTGACCTCATGAGTTTCAGTTTCCATACTAGATGTTGCTGCTTCAAGCCTGGTCTGTGTGTGAGACGTGCTTCCACCAGTCGAGCTGAGTGAAGCCTCAGGCAATGCTGACGAGGATGCGACCGTTGACTTCCTCAAGGAATTAAAGGCTTTAATATTGCGATGCCTCTTAATAGCCTCGTCAGTAGAGTCGTAATCCTCTAAAGATGACGCTGACGATGAAGAATGTGCATCGTCATTTTCGACCGGGTAACGAGTTCCAACAGTTGCATCATCGTCCACATCTGACTCGTCGATGTTGCTAAAGTTCGTAATGAAGCGACCGAACATGAACGGCGGATGCTTTTGAATGGGAGGTCCACATCGCTTCACGGCCGGAGAACTATGAGATGCTAAAAGAGTTTTGCCACAAACTCTGATAACTTTCGCGTCTCTACGGTACCCAAATGAGAGCAGATCTACATCAGACATGCTTCTAGTAGAAGAAACCCTAGCCCTGTTTGATGGACCATCAACCCTTTCTGAAGACATAGTACTGGGAATTTCAACTGAGTCTTGGAGGCTTTTGGAGTCATTATCAGTAAAAGGGGTGGCCATTTGACTTCTTCTCAAAAGGTTATGGGTGCTGGTACCGTTAGCACGCATCTGGTTTTCGTTTTCTGGAACTTCTTCGGTAGGTTGCATGGGAGGAGCATTAGGAGACATAAGTCCTGACATCTGGACGTCAGAAGAAAGCTCCTTCCCACCGAGGTTGTGTGGCTCCAGACGATTAGGAGGGTGAAGAGTATACGGCGTCGGCACAGGAGGACAATTCTCTGAAGAAAACGCCCTGGCGAAGATGCCGCCTCTTGTTCGCTTCTCTTCCAGTAGTTTGGCTTTGACCAGGCGAATGATACGAGCTCTGCACTGCTCTTGCAAACTCTGCACTGTCTGCACCGCTGCACACGTTACATCAAAACTCATTAAACTAATTTTATGCACTATATATTCAATATTCTACTTCTTATTTAATATATTTTAATATTCTAATACCAATATATTCAATATTGTACTTCTTATTTAATATATTTTAATATTCTAATATATTCAACATTCTGATTACACCAAATAAGAGCGTTTCTATTGGATAAACATTCACTACAATCCATAGCAGATGAGTTGGTAAATCAAGATAAATAGGAAACTAGATTTGTGTGGCTATCTCTAGAGGATACTTTCAAGCTATGAGTGAAGGATTTACAACAAGGTAGCGTCCATCCTTCCGTCAAGGACTGCGGACTGGCTGGAAGCTAGACTACAAGCCAGCTGAGTAACATGAGAGATTTAATGTGAACTAAGACTCGTATATTTTATGCGGCTCAATCTTACAGAGGGTGACAGAGAAGCAAAGAGTGAGGGCAGACTTACGGAGGGTGACAGAGAAGCAAAGAGTGAGGGCAGACTTACGGAGGGTGACAGAGAAGCAAAGAGTGANATATAGACTGTCTCTTATACACATCTAGATGTGTATAAGAGACAGGGGCAGACTTATGGAGGGTGACAGAGTTGGGGATGGAGTGAGGGCAGACTTACGGAGGGTGACAGAGAAGGGATGGAGTGAGGGCAGACTTACGGAGGGTGACAGAGTTGGGGATGGAGTGAGGGTTCTTGGGGTTGGGTGCTGTTCGTTTGACGAGGTCCGAGAAGGAGACGTCCAAGAGGCTGGTGACGATGTCACGGTCTTTGCTTTCCTTGTAGACTTGCAGCAGCTCATTCTGGACCGGCGCCACCATCACCCCTCCAATCTGCAGTTTATTTGACCATCAAGTTTCCTCTACTATAAATGATAAATCCCTTAAAAGTAGCTTATTCAAAACGATTTAATCGACAAGGTATGACTTTCATACACTATTGTCATCACCATAGCACATACAATTATGATAAACACTTTAAATATATGATGAATGCGTTCACAACTAGATGTCGTCAGAATGTGTATTTCTGTCGATCTGCAGGCGGAATCAACACTACTTTGGTACAAATTATAATACAGTTGTCAACATAGAAAGTTGGACTGGTGAAGCTTAAATACTCAGCATTGTCCATGTACTAATCTCATAATCAGTCTAAATATCCTGGCGAGTCCTGCCACCATATGCAAACAACCATCCCTTTTAAATATTGCAATGCTAGTTTGTAATAATCTTAAAACGTTAGCAGTAAATAAGAGCATGCATTACGGCGGTCAGCGACTGTGACCGAATTCGAGCTTTCTTCACTATGTCTGCGCCCGATCACTTCTCTCCTAAATAAGATAGACGTCTGAAGTTTGGAATGGTATTCCAGCTATTTTTATAGAAATCACTGTCAAGATAAATTTTTTAAAATGTACATAAATGTACATTTTTGTACAAAATGTACATAAATGTACATTTTTTAGTATAATTTTTATCACGAAGGAAAACTTTGCACCCCATCAATCATGAAGCACCCAACTTTTATTATATTTTCGTAACGTGTGTGATTTTTACCACACATCCTCTACTGATCGGCATGCCATGCATTTCTGAATCAGACTCCTAATGGTAGGTAAGAGAAATTTTTATCTATCGGGTAGTGAAAATTCTGTAGATTAACGCACGATTGCTGCTCCGAATATCCTACATTGTTGGAGTCAAGGCATGTCCAGTGGTTTATGAGAGAACTGCAAAGCTCATAGATGTCAAGGGGGCCTGCCAAGTGCCTCTTCAGCCCCTCCCCCTCCCCGAACAGTGCGGTCGGCCAGAGCATGTAGGCACCGGCCGCTCGTTGGCTATGGTATTCACTGGCCAACTGAAAGCTGCCCCTTGTCTCAAGAACAATATTCTTAAGGCTTGGGGCGTGTTAGCCACGAATATGTGGCTGAAGTGATTACGGGACAGTGGGTTGCCGATTGTCAAACTAAAACGCGAGCTCAGATTTTACACCGGCCAGTCTCAGGGAAGTCAGACTTTGCAGCTCTGTGATGCAGAGCTTTAAACCCAACCAGACCTCTAGAGTGCACATTAAATGCTAGTATTCTTAAATAACTAATATCATTAAAATCCATGCCAAAATACAGATTCAATATCATTATATGTTCCTTTCGTAATAAACCTTTGTAAAAAGCAAGAACTTGTTAGACATGCATGAAATTCATACAAAGTCTGATTGGTTTAGATTTGTAGAGACCCACATTGAGGAAATCATCTCTGAGTTTGTCCAGGAAGGAGATCTCAACCGATGCACCACAGTATATCCTGTCATACTTGGTCGCTGGTGGTATCAGCTTGTAAGCGTTGCCTGAAATTTAAAAAGGAAAAATATCATTAAGAAACAAATTTTGAATCTTACTAAATGCATTAAATATAATTGAATGCTGATATCAAGAATAAGATTCACTGTGCTGGATAAACAGAACCTTTACAAATCGATGAGCAGACAAATTTTAAATTGACTTTAAATATTAACTAATTAAATGGTCTTTATCCATAAGAAACACTCTTTAAAATCCAGATATCTATGAAGAAAAACCGCATCTTAAGATACAGGAAAATTTATATAATGCTAAAATGGTATAATAACATAACTGCAACAAGAAACACATTCACAAGACAGAATCCACATATAGGTAATAAAACCTGTGCAAATAACAAAATTGCAGTTCAGAATATGAGACCATCTCTCACCCTCTACAAAAACTGGTTCAGCAAAGAAGTCAGGATCGTATGAACCAGATTTCTTGAAAGCTTTGAGTCGAGCGTGAGCGTAGAGAATAACATCAGGGCGCAGCTCCACGCCATGGTTGCTTCCTTCATTGCCTGAAATTTCCATAGAATGATTACATGTGTTGCATAGGTAGTAAGTTACTCAGGACTTGATACTAAAATTCAATAAACTTTCAAGAAAAATAACTGAATGCTTAAAATAAAATAAAAGTAATTCTGTATCAAGTAGATAAATTAGATTTTTTTTTAGCAATAAAGGCTTGAATATTCCTCAGAAGTATCCCACCTATTATTGTAGCAACCATTGTAGAGAGGTAGCCAGTACCAGAGCCAATGTTGAGGAAACTTTTACCAGGCTCCAGCAATAAGCCTTCCAGCACCTGACCAAGTATGATCCGATTTATGTATCAATGGAAGGTAAATAGGAAAAAAATACACTGACATATAAAATCAATTAGCAACATTAAAATCATCTGTTCCCATAATTGTTAAAAACAATGCTGAGAATTTTGTACCAGTTACTGCAGCTACAACAAGCAACTATGTAGCACATGTAGGTATGTCTAGGGTAATTGAAATCAAAATTAATTGTAAGTCTGCCAAATAGGGTTGAAATTGCAGAAGTTTTCATGAATCTGAGGAATAAAATACTATCAAAAAGTATGTTAGCCAGTCTTTTATTAATTTCACAGGCCAATTTAAATCTTAAGCATTCATAAACTTTATTCAGCTCGAATTTCAGAGTGCAATCGAATATAGGTATTTCAGGAAGTAACAAAAATTTTGCTCAACATAAATTTTTTTCTCGCATTGCTTCACCTATATTAAGAAAAAAAAACATTAGTATATATTGTCAATGTTGAGAAAAGAAGTATATTATCAATATTTTGCAAGTGGTCAAGAAACAAGTGAACTTTTTTACCTGAGCATATATGCAAGGCGCTGAGAGATGCAGATTCTGAGTCCACCAAGCATTGTCACTGTAGGCATCTTCCTTGTTCAGGACATAGTTGCCTCGATCAACAGCACGGAAAGCTCGCTCAATGCATGGGGTCTTGATGTACTGAGCATTGATGAGCTTGGTGACCATGTCATCATTGCTCTTGCTGGCACTCACTGCACCACCCATTCTTGTGGGCAGTGTTTATACTGAAGTATATATATTATTACCTAAATATATAATTGCCTTATTTTGCCTGGTTTATAAAAGGATTTAGTTTTCTATTTTACTTGAACCAGCCATTCTTGTAGCAAGGTTTTGAAGAATGATCAAATTCAAGCCTGAATGTGAGTCTGTGTAAATATTACTGCAGTATTTACTATACCAGCTTGAATATATCTTAGAGCAGGAATGATCAGGATCAATCACTAAGTTAGGATGTCAAAATAATATAAAACCATTACATTTGGATGATCTAAGAGAAAAAGAAAAAAAATCTCAATAACTTTGCACTTTAGTTATACACATGGCAAAGATTTACATGCATTCTAAGGCTTGTGGAAGAAAATGGCTAAATAGGTCACCAGTTTCTTAAAATAAAATAATATTTCCACTTATCTTTTAAATAAAGCAACCATAGCAAAATCAACTCCTATATAAAGATATTTAATATATATATATTCCAAAGCTTGATTAGTGACAGATTAGCGACAAAAAATTACTACTCAGGATGTAGATGAATCCAAAGAAATGTAGGATTTTGGAGAATTTTCTGCACAATGGAGCTTTCTGGAACAAATGGATCACATAGCTCACACAATACTTTCTCAATCTCAATTGGTGATGATGGTAGCGCAGAGCAAGCCTGCTAGAATTGAAGGTTGTTCAGTCATTGTCACTAATACAAATATTTAAAAGTCTGTGGTGTAAGGGTACATTCCTACAGCCACAGAGGCAGGAATTTAACTGTGTATGGTTACTAATGCATTGGTGTAGTTTGGCAGAAGTTATCCTTTAATGCAGGTTTCATTGAGGACAAGAGAGTATTTCTTATTGACAATTTTCTTATTGTTTTCTCCATTCAGAAAATTAGGCTTTTTTATAAAAATAAAAAATTCAAACCTCAGGTTTTGAGAGGCATTTTATTATAGTTTTCAATGTTTTGACTGTAATGTACTTCATTCATTTTCAAGTAGAGGGAGAGTTTGCAACACTTGAATTTAAAATTTTGAAATGAAGTTAGTACAAACATAGGGCATTATGGATACAGATTGAAATCAAAGCTTGAATTCCAATAACAGTTTCATCATCCTTACAAAGCCTGAAAGCTGGGTGTTTGTAAATTTATAGCTGGAGACTCATTCTTGGTAATGATGAATGAATGATGAATTAATGGTAAATGAATGATGAATGAATGCTGAATGAATAAATGATAAATGAATGATAGATAAATGATAGGTAAATGTTAAGTAGATGATAAGTAAATGATAATAATAAAAGATAAGTAATGATAATAATAAATATAAATAATATAATAAGTGATAAATATTGGCAATTATTTAATATAATTATAATGGCAAATAATAATGATAATAAATTAATAATACTTGTACTAGTAGTTCCGCATAGCCAAATGCCATTGCTGCCAGGCTGACAGGCACTTGGCAAGTTTCACTAGTAAATAGATCAGTGCTTTCTGGGGTAGGTTCAAGGAAACAATTTCATGTAACATTGTCTTTGTAACAGTAAAATTATCCTGGTCAGTCAATTATATTCAATCAACTTCTAAACTTTGACAATGAACCAAAACTGGAAGGAATCACATCACATGATCACTAAAAGTGAAACACAACCAGAAAAAATGAGTCAGAAAAGAGTCAGAAAATGCTGTTTTGCTCTCACCCTCGTCAGATTGATTCTTTCATTGGAGAATAAAATTAAATTTTAACCTGTTAGAAGGTGAGCCACTGGCCATCTATATAGGTTGGTCATTGATTAAAATCTGTGTCAAAAGCTTTAAACCACTTGCCAGTAATTGATAGTACTGACATACTCCTTGTATGCAGAGAAGCCTTTTGTTATTTGGAAGCCTGCTATTTTTATACATGATTGACTACAATTTTGCAAGTATCAATTACATAATTATGATAAACAGGTTAATCTACTATGCTAGTGCTGCAATTTAACCCTCTACTGCTGCAGGTCACTGACTGTCACTCTCTGGGAACATGACTTTTAGTGAAGTTTCACTTTAATTTTAAATTATACATACACTATTGACTGCAGAAACTTGAGGATGGTTCTCAGCTACTGAGAACATTTCAAAGTTGTACACAGCAGCAAGCCAGCAACCATCAATGCAAGTTGTTTTGCGCTCACTAGCAACATATCCTTTTAGGGAAGTAGGCTTGTGACAATATTGCTCTGGTTTGTCATCTTCACATGTTTATGGACAGAAGCAATCTTTGGTTTCTCCTTCAAGTCTCTAATGAATTTATTAATTACCCAATTCTGTGGTAAAATAGAGATATATCACCCAAATCCACACTCATCTTCCATAGGGTAATTCCACATAGGTACAAAAATTTAGTATGTCTATCAAGGAAGTGAAATTTCCTTTTGGGGCAGAAAGAAACACTAACTGGAAATGAATTCATTATACCATTTATTAGGTTACTCACATATGAAGATTACTGTATACTTGAGAGTTGAGAGGGGTAAATCAGTAGAGTCCTCTGCCATGGCATGAAAATTTTATAGCAGTGAACTGTGAAAGTTAAACTAATGAAAATATTGTAAAACTAAAAATAGGCTCATAAAGTCTGTTAGCTCCCAAAATTTTTCCTATCTATGTACCTAGCATAAAGGAATTTAAGAAATCATGAATTTTCTAGCTCTAAAAAATCAATGAAAAAATGTTATGAGTGTTATTTTGCAAAAGTACTCCTAAGGTCTATAGAAAAAAAAATATTCACTACCTACATTAAAAAATGATACTTAAAAAAATGCAGACAGGTGCTGGCTTTACAACATTGATGAAATTTTTGTTCCTCAACCCATAACAAAATGATGGCCATTTCCATACGATGGGGTAATAAGGGACACTCCCCCAGGGTAATACGGGACATAATAAAATGGCAGTCTGCATAGTGCTCACTGCATGCTTCAAACAGTAATACTTTTGATCAAGTGTGTCCAAAAAACGGGTGTTTTTTCAATTATATGTTTTTTGGGTTGTAGATTAAGAATCTGAAATCCGTTTTTGGCGGTCAGCATTGGAAATTTTTAATGGAACCTGTTCCTAACTGGACCTAACCTTTGAGGTTTTTGTTGATTGGCTTGGTTTTTCCAGCCGCCGGACGGACTCCAAACAGAAAAAACCTATTGGCTAGGTTTTTCCGTCTGCCGGACGGACTCCAAAGTCCAAACATAGAAAAAACCTAGCCGATCAACAAAAACCTTGCAGGTTAGGTCCAGTTAGGAACAGGTTCCATTAAAAATTTCCCATGCCGACTGCCAAAAACCTAGTCTGGAAAAGTCCTATTTTTGTCTGAAATATCACGGCTCTAATATCATATAATTTCAGTAGGTATGAAATCTCGCGGCTCGAATGTCATAAATTTTTGTTTGATTAAAAAATCGCGGTTTGCACTTCGCAAACATGTCATTTCATAAAATTTTCAACTTCCGCAATCCGCATTTATTTATCTTTTTCAACGACTGCCAACTAATGGGACTCTTCCACAATAAACTTATGACGACTGCCAACAAGCGACTTAGCGAGACCCGACAAGATACGACTGCGGTACTGACTAAAACCCGGACCCCAACAGTGCATTACGAGCGGCGGATGTAAAATGTTCAGCCCCGGGACAACGCAACCATCATATGTATTGAAGCTTGCAAAAATAATCGGACAGATTACACCAGTGTTTTTTTCACTTAGAAGCTAGAATCGAACTTTCTTGAGGAAATTTTCTGCATGTTGTATTTTTATTTTAACCTTGACATGTAAGAGCATGTAGGTGTGCAATATATTGCGGTGTTTTTATGCATGATACTCATGCATTTTAACCGATTACGTACATCTGAAAATTTGTATGCAAAATATTACGATGTTTGTGTGCATGAAATTCACTTACTTCAACTTAATACGCACATCTGAAAGTCTGTATATATAGTCAAATGGGGTAAGACAGGATCGCAGCCTTCATGGGGTAAGAAAGGACCAGCCCATGGTGTGCACTCTAATTGCACTGAATTTAATTTGACAGAAGAATTTGTTAGAGCAATCATTGCCTGTCATTTCAGTGTTTGTTTCAACCCTCTTCTGCAAATAATGAATTACTGGCTAATTTTTAAAGAAAACCTATCTAAAGAAGGGTCACAAAATAGTTAACCCTATTTGGGAAATTAGCTCTGTCTAATGACAAAAATTTTTTTGGCCAGGTTTGTGGATGTAGGCAGGTAACCTTAAGTAATAAGCAACTTTTGAGACATACTAGGCATTCCTACCTGCTACCATCACTGCCTGACATGTATTCTAAAATGGGGTAAAAAAGGACCAGACATGGGGTAAGACAGGACCACTAAATGATCCTGTTTTACCCCACAAGCAGTCCATCTTACCACACAAATGGTCCTGTCTTACCCCACAAATGGTCCTCTATTACCCTACAGTTTATAAAAAATAGTTTTTAAATGAATATATTATTGTGCAGTAGGTACATGGAGTACTTTGGTCAAAATTTTTGTTTTTTGCTCAAACTTCATTATAACTTGTTAGCTTTTTTAATTCAAGGAATTTAGTGCACTATTTTAAATTGCATCAAAGGGAATTGAAAATAGGGTTGTCTCTTCCCATAAGTGAGCTGCAGAACTATGTGCAAGATCGGCTGGGGGAAAAATCATTGTGTGAAACATGAAAAATAATTATGATCATAACTCTGTGAGAGGTAATGAGCTATGTTTGATGAAGTGCACCACAAATACAGTTAGCAAGAAAACACATGACATCTGACACTTAAGTTATTATACATTGGTTTTATTGCCAATTTGATAAATTTTTCAGACAATGACACTACATGAAGCATATACATGAAGCATTTAGCAGTGCTCTACAATGAACCAAAGCCTACCCACTATTACTATGCTTAACAAAGTTTGCTCATGACAAAAACTTCAATGTGACTGATATTAGAGTTGACTACCCACAACACAAAAGAGTAACAAGTGGTTGTTTAATCAAATAATGTGTTTCTAGATGGATAATATTGAATTTTGGATTTTTGCTTTTATTAAATACCTAGTAACATAAGAATTACCAGTTGGTCCTTTCTTACCCCAGCCTGGTCCCATCTTACCCCAATGGGGTAAGATGGGACCAGCTCACTTTTTTTAATCTGTACAGAAAACTATGTTAGATGCAAAATGTCTGAGTTGTAACTTAGAAGCCCATTGCATAACTACACCTTGTAATAGGTTTAGGGTTTTTTAGTTATTCATGGTATAGATGCTACAGGCTTGTTAGTGATTTTGGTCCTGTCTTACCCCATCTGACTATATATGATATATATCATAAGGCCTGTATTCATGTTAAGCGTGCGCTTCAACACTACGTATACATATGTAAGCTTGCATGTAATATATTACGATGCCTGTATTCATGATACTCGTGCACTTTAACAATACGTACATCGGAAAGTTTGTAAGCAATGAAATGCGAGCTCGATGAAACTTCATAAGACCAAACGCTTGTTTTGTTTTGTTTTGTTTTAGGCTAACGGTGATGTTCAGCTTGTAAAATTTTTACCATTTCACCTTCATTCCTGAGTTATACAGAAATTTGAGCCAAAATTTGCAGTGACCAAGAAATTTCTTTCAAACTACTGAACAGATTCGAACAAAACTTTGAATATATATTCCTAACCTTCCAATGGTTATGTTAGGCTCGTGACAATTTTTGGGGTTTTAACTTCCTTTTCAAGTTTTTTCCATTTATCTTCATTCGTGAGGTACATCGCAATTTCGGCCGAAATTTGCAGTGAACAAGAAATTTCTTCTAAACTACTGAATAGATTTTAATGAGACTTTGAATACACACAATCCTAACCTCTCAGTTAGTGAAAAAATTTTCGATTTTGCTTTTGTTCGCGAGTTATACGGATATACGGTGAAACGACCGGCATTTTTTAGGCCAATTTTTTAATTTAAATTGACAACAAGCCATATACTGGTACGTACGTATAGCCGTATAACTTGCAAACGAAGGAAAAATAAAAAAATTGTCACAAGCTCAACATAAATGTTGCAAGGTAGGAATGTATATTCAAAGATTCGTTCAAATCAGTTCAGTAGTTCAGAATTAATTTCTTGGTCAGTGCAAATTTCGGCCACAATTGCTTTATAACTCACGAATGAAGGTGAAATGGAAAATGTTTTTACAAGCTTAACAATTTTTTAACATTACTGTTAGGTCCTGATGAATAAGTTGCATGTGTTTGGATATTAAAAGTTCCGTTAAAATTTGTACAGTAGCTAGAAAAAATATAACTCAGTACTCACTGCAATGAGTGAGAGCGCATTTTCTCGTTGATAAAAACATAAAGTCATGGACAGATAGACGGACAGACAGATATGATGAGCACAATAAGGCATTTTTTCCATAAATAAGAAAATGAGCTAAAAATGTTTCGTTCACTGCAAATTTCTGCACATATTGCCATATTACTCACGAATGAAGGTGAAATTAAAAAAATTTTCACGTGCTAAACATCACAATTAGGTCCTAATGAATACGTGTACAAGTTTCATTGAGCTACGGTCATTACTTTGGGAGATATTAATTGCTCACTGAATTTAGATATTTACAGTGAGACCGGCAGCATTTACGGTCTCAAATTTTTTCCAGACGTTTGTAACACGCGCATATTCCATTGATGATATTCAACTCACTAGAAAAATTTATACAAGTATCATTATGTTGCAAGTCAGATCACACGCTTTAATATTAATCAATGGGAAATTTGTTTATACAATTTTATTTTACTAATAAATGACTTATAAATGACATGCGAGATTTATTTTTTTTCCGCAAGTTACAGGCTTGGATGGGCAGCTCAATGGCAAATGGTTTTTACTCATATGAACTGTGTAAGCCAAAGATTCCATTATCATGGATGTNGCTCGGTGAAATAGAATCACGGCTCGTAGAAATGGAATCACGGCTGGCAAATCCATAAAACCACGGCTCGAAAAATTCAGTCGCGGCTCGCCAAGTAGATATATTCCATACTAGCCAAAGGCCCAAAAACGGATTTCAGATTCTTAATCTACACCCCAGTCCCCAAAAAACATATAATTAAAAAAAAAAAACACTTTTTTTGGATTCACTTAATCTAAAGTTATACCCTTCAAACATTTAAATTAAGTTTCATTTCAAGTGTTCAGTTCATACTCATAGGAGTAATTTGGCACTCTTTTAATTTGCATCTGGCAACGTATGATTAGCATATAGAATTTTTTAAAGATTTTATATGATAGCCCTTGAAAGGACCTTTAAAATGAGCCCACACTTGCTTTTTAAATATTCAATGGTAGAAAGTTATTTACAAAAAAACTCAAAAATGTCCCTTATTAAGTTATTAGTTTATTTAGTTATTCTTATTAGGTACTCTGTGCCTGTTAAACCGTGACAGTACTACTACAATAAGTACAATTTAGTAAAATTGTGGAAACATCTGAAGCGTAGTTCTGCATCTAAAATGTATCACTGCAAGTGCAACTGCGATGTAATGTTGAACATTTAATTGCAAAAAGCAGTAGCCCTCGAACAGTCGAACTCTGTGTCAACGTTGAACGATCACTCTCGGTCATTGTTTGCAAGCATGTTAGGCTACTATACAGACCCGCACAGTCGCACCCGGGCATACCCTCATTGTCAACTAATTTCAAGACAAGAAAAAGTGAATTGTTACTAAAAACTACCCAAACTTAACGAAAAAAGGACAAAATTTAAATTCCTTATACTACATTGAACAATAAGAACATACTTTGACAGAAACACCAAAAAGCAAAAACACCGCTGAAAGAATTTGATATTACGCAGTGAGAGACTACGAGCGAGTCCAAAGGACCAGCTGGTCGAGTCGGAACAACAAAGTGACATAAATTAAATCCCCATAAATTATATTTTACCCTCAACTAGTTTTAGCCAGAATATTTTTAGAGCCTTATGAAAATACACATACATTTTTCATAGAAAATCATATTTTTCAAAATTGAAAAAATATGAGAATTGACAACAAAAGTCCAAGTTGGGAACCGAGTGTACAAGTAAAAATAAACACCTCCCTCTATTTTTGGTATGTTCATGCATTATCAACCTATGATCTAAACCATACCGCCCGCAATACAAAGTCTTGAAAAAAAATTTATTTCATTGCTTTCATCATCAACTATGGTTTTCGTGTCATTTGCGATGCAATAATAGTAATAGCGACTTCAGCGTTTATTAGGCCGTAGGCCTGTCGCCGATTCTGACCATAGCAGAACATTCGCAGCATTTTGCGGTCTCGAACTCGCAACTCACTGCTACAATTCTGCTGTGCTCAACCGCCCGGCCTCTGCCGATTCTGACCAGAAAGAAACTTTAGCACAGAGCTGGGACCGAACCCACGACTCTGTGCCAATCTTGGTACTCAGAACTTTAAACACTGGGCCACCCTGCCTAAACGATAAAATAGTACCATATATATATATATATATATACCATTTTCCAAGTTACATTGCATCATCAAAAAATATTTTATAACATGTCCCTCAGGGGAAACATTCGTCACCAGAAGTCTATAATATATATACGTGTCACCTATAAGGAACATTTATTATGCCGTAGATCTATCGCAGATTCTTAAAATGGCAGAATATTCACAGCTTGTTGAGGTCTCGAACTCACTGCTACGAATTCTGCTGTGCTTAAAAAGTCTGTTAACCATTCCTTATTGGTTTTTAGTAAGGTAGATTCAAAGAAATAGAAGCGCATATCATTCTTCTCTATCGTTGCTTATAGCGGTTCCAGTGAATCAAGCTTCGATATTTCGCAAAGATAATTAAAAAATTATTTAATCACACTAAACGAACTATGAAGTTTTCGATATTTTGCCTCTTGCAGTAAATATTATGTAAACTGTACTCGCTCATGCATAAAAAGAGCAGGCTTCCAAACAACAAAAGGCTTCTCTGAATACAAGGTCAGGGGTAGATCAGTACAATCAACTGCCGGCAAACGGTAAAAGGCTTTCTTTCGACACAGATTTTAATCAATGACTACTGCATATTAATGACCAGAAAAGTGCAAGAGAGGCGATTAAGTTATTGAAGCCAGAGTTTTGCCATCAAGTTTCGTTGGCTAACAGGTTAAAAGTTCAATTTATTCAGCGATGAAAAAAATCTATCTCACAAGGATGACAGTAAACATTTTCTGACTCGAGCAACCGTTTCCTCGTGTCTTTAACGGAAGGATAACGCACTAAGGACCGTAATGAAACTTGTTACGCACATGTAGAGTTTGGTCAGTAGAATATGGGTTTAGGGTTCCTCCAAATTTCAAATAGAGATCACTTTAGAAGAACGATGCCAGCAAATATTGTCGGACATAAGTAGCTTATAAAAAAAATTCAACGTCGTGACAGTGCGACTGACAAATCGATTATTAAACTAAGCTTTATTATCGAATTATTAAACGATTGTTAAACTAAAGACGTCAGAAAAATCTAGATATGGGATCAACGTCAAAACTACTGCAGACTCTGGAACTTTTTAGCTCCAGGCTACAGGTCATTTATTTACCAGGAACCTCAGCCAGTGAAGTACGCAAGTACATCACGCAACCTGGACAAATTCTAGAAATGTTGAGGATTGAGTATTCAATCATAACGTGACACGTGAAATGAAAGGCCTCTCGTTAATTGTGCACAAAGCGATCTGTTAACATTAAATGGTTAAGAATGGCAGCCTTGACCACATCACAGGATATCTTACGTTGATCTACTAGGAATAATTACACAACCATTTACAAGGAACACAACCGTTCTCGGCTAGCGCTCAATGGAATTATTTGGATTAATATACTGAAGACATTTTTCAAGTTCACTTTCTCTCAACATTAAAAAAACTATGACAAGTAAGTCAACAAGAGATAATTTTGTACAATTTTTTGGTGACTTCAGGTTGTTATTCAACCCATCAATATTCAGCGTTATCCCAGCAAAAAGACTTAAGAAAAAACGAAAGGAAAATGAAACACGTGATTGCAAGTGGTCATGTGGTTGAGGAAAGCCTATCTCTCTCCAGACGCCATGTGTCGCATGATGTTGCTCATCAGCTTCTCCAGCTTCCTCAAGTCTTCGTGGCTGTCAGTCCGATATTGCAAACACTGAAATAAGGTGCACAAATATATTTTAATAATATATATTTTTTAAAAGGTGTAATATATATTTTATAATATATATTTTTTTATAAGGTGCAAATAGGTCAATATTTTCAGAGCTTATATAAGTACTGTAATGCACTGAGGCAGGAATAAATCTAATCCATATTGAATTAAGACTTAACAAATATATAATAAACATAAAAATCACGTGGCATACTAATCAAAAGGGAACAATGGTACGGTAATGCATCATACTTATAACCAGAGCTGGGCAGCGCTACTTTGAAATGTAGCGGCCGCTACCGCTACAATGGCTTAAATGTAGCGGGCGCTACCGCTACCATTGCTTAAATGTAGTGCGCCACTGCCCATCTCTGGCAACAACTAACATGCTGACACTAGTAACAGACTGAGGTTGACAACATTACACCGAAATCTTTCGTACAGTTTTTATTCTGTAATTTATATTTTGTAAGTATCATGCTGGTTTTTAAATAATATTTAATACTATTAAGTAAATTCTAAAAACTTTAATATAAATGTAGCGGTAGCGCTGTGGCGGCAAAACCTCGTATCGCTACTTAAATATGTAGCGAGCGCTACTGCTACCGCTACAATTGCTTAAATGTAGCGCGGCTACCGCTACTGAAAATGTAGCGGCCGCTACATGTAGCGCGCTACTGCCCACCTCTGCTAATAACACAATATTAGTTGCTTTCTTCATCGAGTTGCTTATTGCAGATTACAATTTAATTAATTAATGGGCACAACATGAATTATTGCATTAACGAGCACTGCAGTTACTCATTTTTATTCTATATTGTTGAAAAAGCTAACATTAATAAGAATAAATAAGCATACTAGTGTAAATACACTTTCTTAGTCACAAATGAAATTATCCACTTTAAAAAGCAATACTAGAGTAATACTCATGCAGTGACGAGAAAAACTCACCACAACATCATCCGTAACTTTGGCAATAAGCAATGCTTTACTGTGGTCATACTTCAGCACACAGCGGGTCTGTTGATGATGAATAATCTTGAATAATCTAAGCATTATTATAACATATTCAATACATTTAATTTAAAAGTATTTACACAATTTTGACAGGTTATGAACACAGATGACATAGCATAGATTGCTTCAATCATGAACAATTTTCTGAGCTTATTTATTTATTTAAGTATACGTGTATAGAAGAAGCAATGACAAATCCTGATATTAGCAAGAGTCAAGAAGTTCTCATACATCCAGCACCATACTTGGTACCAAATGACAACTATGTACTTAGTTTCAATAATATATATACCTTATATCATTTCTCACTGAATTGAAAACCATGCAGAATATTGCAAGAGATTTTTGTATGTGACTTTAAATAGAAATGATGTGAAAATATCAATCTTGTAAAGACAAGATAAAACTTGGCAAACCTTGTTGAACATCAAATTCACATTAGAATTTAAAATTTGTAGTTATATGAAATAATTAAAAACTGATACAGAATTGGAACCATCAATAAATAAGCATTTTTTCAGAGAAGCTATAAGAGCATATAATGATAAATAAAATTATTGCAGACAAAAACCTCACCTTCATTGGAGCTCCTAGATAAATCTGCTCAGCTCTTCTTTCAAAATCTTCATAGCTATCTACAAATACCATTGTAATTGCCACTCAATGAAATATAGTCCCCTGAGAAGAAATGAACTGACTGAAAACTTAAAAATGTCAATTGATTGGAGCTTAGATTTAGAGAATAAAAATTAAAAATAGAGAATGGAATGAAAACATTCTATTCTTCTTAAGTATATAATGGTCTATGCTTTTGCTCAGATTGTACCTCAATCCAGCCCTGAATTTTTGTTCCTTTTTGACAAATGTAAAACCATTTGGAATAGATACAAGTCAACTGAACATACTATTAAGGGGAGCGTCTTGTGGAAATTTTATTTTGGTTATGTACAGACAGATCACTTTAAAACTTGGTGAACATACATAAAACAGAAAAATATAACTCAGTACTCACAGCAGTGAGTGACAGAGAGCGCATTTTCTCGTCGACAAAAACTTGAGGTCACGGACGGACGGACGGACGGACAGACAGGCAGACAGACGGACATGGCGAGCACAATAGTGCATTTTTTCCATAAATGAGAAAATGTGCTAAAAATAGACTGTTTTTAACCATGTCAATTTTTCGAAAAAATGAAAGAAAACATGACACTATCAGAAAATGGCCATTAAGGGGGACCGTAGAAAACTATCTACTAGGATTTTCAAGCTACAAGAATGAGACGCATATCATTTGATGCCTAAGGACCACATCTGTCAATTGGTGGTAGCTTTTTTCAAAATTCAAAATTTTGTGGATGGGGAGAGGGACATTTTTTGTTAATTCATCAAAAAATTATCAATTTTCACCCCCTGCTCTCTCATCTTTTTTCAAAAAAGAATACAAACTGTAATGAAATTTCTAAAAAGCTAGTGCAAATGTTCAGGAGAGTGTGACATAGCGACGAGCACATGTGGCACGCTATATATAGGCTTTTATGGTAGCAAGGATACCAGACAAGGCGTTATTTGAGCTCGAATTCACTCACAGATGCAGAGAATGACTGCATGAGCATCTTCCTGCATGGCATGCTACTGGGTGACTGAAGTGCACCATCCACAGACGTTACTCTTATGTGCCTGGCCGCTAATTTACCCCGTAAGAAAATGTTTATGAGCTTCACAACACTTAACCCTTTTGTGATTTGTCATGAGCACACAAATCAATGTACAGAGATGGTTTTGGCACCATTGGATAGATCAGAATATGAGCTTTAAGACGGGCATAAAAACAGGAGAAGCCGAAATTGTTGATTTTTGCACCAGACACTCCCCTTAACCTTATAATACCATTTATATGTTTCATATAGTATAGATATCTGCTCTATAGATGCCCAGTATTTCTAAAATCTACATAAAGTGCTGCATGAGTTCCTTATTTTTATATTCATAAAATGATGAATTCTATACTACCGTACTTTCATTAAATCTTTTTGCAGGCAAGTTACCATATATGGTAATTAAAATGAGGGTCAAAAAAGGGTAGTCAGATGGGGTAAGACAGGACCGAAATAACTAACAAGCATGTAGCATCTATACCATGAATAAATAAAAAACCCTAAACCTATCACAAGGTGTAGTTATGCAATGGGCTTCTAAGCTACAACTCAGACTTTCTGCATCTAACATAGTTTTCTGTATGGATTAAAAAAAGTGAGCTGGTCCCATCTTACCCCACTGGGGTAAGATGGGACTGGGGCTGGGGTAAGACAGGACCAACAGGTAATTCTTGTGTTACAAGGTTTTTAACAAAAGTACAAACCTGATATTCAATATTATCAATCTAGAAACACATTATTTGATTACACAACCACTTGTTACTGTTTTGTATTGCAGGATGTCAACTCTATTGATATTTATCAGTCACATTGGAGTTTTTGTCACGAGAAAACTGTTAACTCTTTAATGACCAAATTTTTTTAAGTGCATAACATTTTTTTGGTATAATTTCTAGTGATTCCAGTCACTAAGTAGTGTATAGATGAGTACCTATAAACATTGAAAATTGTATATTGAAAAATTGTAAGGCAACATTTCAGTCCACTTGGTCTTACAAGATCCTAACATTAAACGCGATGGTATGATCCATTTAGTTTTCTGAGAACAAAATATGGATGATATTATGTAGCTGGCATAGTTAATTATCATTTTATACGTTACTTTTGCTAGCAACAATAGGCTTAAGAAGTCTGGCCAAGAAACTTCCAATAAACTCTAGTATTTTAGCAAAAAATGCCTTATTTGAGATTGAGATTTCAAAGCAAATGTGTGTTTTTCCAACATCCTTGATGTTGGGAAAACATCAAGGATGTTGGGCCAAAGACGCGAATACCATGGTTGTGAGGCCAATGTCTAGGCAGAGAGGCCAGTGTCCAGGTTGAGAGGCCAGTGTTACGGCTGATAGGCCTGAGTCCAGGTTGAGAGGCCTGAGTCCAGGTTGAGAGGCCAGGGTCCAGGTTGAGAGGCCAGGGTCCAGGTTAAGAGGCCAGGGTCCAGGTTAAGAGGCCAGAGTCCAGGTTGAGAGGCCAGGGTCCAGGTTGAGAGGCCAGGGTCCAGGTTGAGAGGCCAGGGTCCAGGTTGAGAGGCTGCAGTACAGGTTGAGAGACCAGGGTCCTGACTGAGAGGCCAACCAGAGTCAAGATTAAGAGGCCAAGGTCCAGGTTGAGAGGCCAAGGTCCAGGTTGAGAGACCAGGGTCCAGGTTGAGAGGCCAGGGTCCAGTGTGGTGCACTTCTCCAAACATACCTAGCCCATGCTCTCTCACAAAGCTGTGATATTAATTATTTTTTATTTTTCACACAATGATTTTTCCCCCAACCACTCTTACACATTAGTTCTGCAGCTCACTAATGGGAAGAGACATCCCTATTTTCTCCATCCCTTTGATACAATTTCCAATAGTAAGCTAAATTTCTCTAATTAAAAAAGCTAACTAGTTAGAATGGTTATTATGAGCAAAAGATAAAAATTTTGACCAAAATACTCCATGTTTACCTATGCACAATAATATATTCATTTAAAAGCTACTTTTGATAAACTATGGGGTAAGAGAGGACCACTTGTGGGGTAAAACAGGATCATGTAGTGGTCCTGTCTTACCCCATGTCCGGTCCTTTTTTACCCCATTTTAGAATAGATGTCAGGCAGTGATGGTAGCAGGTAGGAATGCCTAGTATGTCTAAAAAGTTGCTTATTACTTAAGGTTACCTGCCTACATCCACAAACCTGGTCAAAAAATTTTTTGTAATCAGACAGAGTTTATTTCCCAAATAGGGTTAACTATTTTGTGACCCTTCTTTACATAGATTTTCTTTAAAAATTAACCAAAAATTCATTATTTGCAGAAGAGGGTTGAAACAAGCACTGAAATGACAGGCAATGATTGCTCTAACATATTCTTTCATCAAATTAAATTCAGTGCAGTTAGAATGCACGCCATGGGCCGGTCCTTTCTTACCCCATGAAGGCTGCGATCCTGTCTTACCCCATTTGACTATACCCGCATTATGGTGACTGCTTTGGAGAAGTCCTGCCAATGTGCTCAAACCAAAAACAGGCATAAACTTGTTACATCCCATATATGGTTACTTAGCATTGCTAGGTTTTTGCATTTGAAATTAAGGTTGTCATTTTCCTACTTGTTAATGAAATCTTGAGGCTCATACATGAAAAATTTTCAATACATTTAGAACAGCAGTTCCCAAACTTTTGTAAAATATTTGGTAAGCTGCAATTTGAAAAAAGAAATATTAAACACAAATGTGCACGATATTTGACAAATAAAACCCAATTTAGTAAACCAATATATTTTTTAGCAGTTTTAACTGTTTCAGCACCAGAAACCCAGGAGAGGTTAATCTGGGATCTGGGTAGAAAATCCACCGCTGGGAGCCATGAGCCACACATGTTGTGTACAAGTGTTAATCATTCAAACTTCGGACTGCTCCCCCCTACTTCTGACTTCAGACTGCTGCCCCCCTACCACTCCCTTCTTCCTTGCGGTCCTCCCAGATCTTTCCACCACTCCCAGGAGGGCAGTACCACCCACTTTGAGAATAACTGATTTAGAATATTATATGACCCAATCACTCTTTTTTGTCAACAAGAAAGGAGGTATTTTGTCTAGCAGGAATGTCAGGGTTCAAAAACAGATGGGAAAGCTCTAGTTACAATTTGACAGGGTTGGCAATGATTAAATCAAAATGATTATATCACTTGATTTTTTAATAAAAAAATTATGATTTTTTTTATTTTTTTATATATTTAAATATATTGAGTGGCAGTCTTTAATTTATGTTGAGGTATTATTATTCATGGTTAAGTATAAATGTACTATGAATGACAAATTGGTATATAAACTTGTTGCCTTTAGTGTGTATTAGGTTCCAATAAACTTAATATTTCTAGTACAGAGGCAAGTGTTGCAATACATTGTGCATTGCCAGCAGCTTAGCTAATTCCTATAAGGCTATAAGTAGTCTTTAACTATTTGACTATTTGTTATATATTGATTACAATATACAATTCAAATGTGTTAGCTAGCTTATACAGGGTGGGGTAGAACCAAGTGAACAGTTTTGAGGCAAAATAAAAGAGTAATGGTGGTACATAAACAAGAAAGTTTATTTTCCTCAAGATTAGCATAACATACCATTTGAAATACTTATGTTTTGAAAACAATATCAGGAAGATGGGGTTTGTTAGCTGCATCACACTGTTGGAGTCATTCTCAGAAATTTTCTACAGCACGTTCACACATTTGGCGAGGTATGGCCATAACCTCTGCTGCAATAATCAGTCCCCTTAGCTGTGGTAGGGTGTGAGGGTGACTTCTGAACCCATTTCTTTTAGATGTCCCCAAAGAAAGAAATCACAAATGCTCAAATCAGGTGACCTCGCAGGCCACTGTAAATCACCCCTCAGAGTCTGGGAACATGCGTTTCAAAACATTGAGTGACATTCAGGCTGTGTGAGCTGTAGCCCCATCCTGCTAGAACCACATGTCTCCCAATGCTGCATTTGCAACAATGTTTTCCATCATGGGCTGCAAGAAATTTTGCAACATTGCAGCATAGCGATCGGAATTCACTGTTACGGTTACTCCCTCCTCTGAGAACGACTACAACAGTGTGTTGCAGCTAATGGTCCCCATCTTCCAGATATTGGTTTAAAAAAATAAGTAGGTATTATAAATGGTATGTTATGCTAACCTCTAGGAAAATAAACTTTCTTCTTTATGTACCGCCATTACTCTTTTATTTTACCTCAAAACTGCTCAGTCGGTTCTGCCCCACTCTGTATATTGAGAGGTTGAGATTGTATTGACCTTTAGGCAATTAGAAAGATTTTACACCCTAATAAGAGTATTCTGATTAAAATATTTAATTTCAATCTTTAAATATGTGAATTTAAAACTAGAAACAAAACAATTACAATTATAAGACTATACGGTATATTAAATAATTAAATGAAGTGAATGGATATAAAATATTTGAATTGTGCACATGTTTATTTCAAAGTGTTAGATTTTCTCATAACTTAAGTCTCGTTTCAAGTTGTACGAGGTTTGTTTGGTTATCGTTCAGTTTATGTTTAGTATTGGTTTATTGGTCTGAATAAAATGGGGACAGTGCAGTCAGTTACTCAGTCACTAGATCAGCCACACATATCTCCCATCTCAGACCATCTAAATATCCTGTATTTTGATCATCTAGATAACTATCACGACACGTGACTGCTATCAGCTACCTATCTGTTATGTGACTCTTCAATGTTTAGAAGATCTGCATTCCTGGAGCGTTTTTGTATATTGAAGCCAGTTAAATGGTCAATATTTAGCTCATTACCTTGCTCCATACAAATTTTACAAGGCTAATGAATAGACTTATCAATAATTGTTTACCCAAAAATCCCTAAGTGGCCAACACCACCTTGGCCTGTTGGCCATTATTGAAGGCAATAAGTGCCCTTTTTAGCCATCCATTATGATCCTTATACTGTTATTGTTAGTAGGCTAGTTGCAACATAAAAAATAACACTTCAAAAAGACAAAAAAGCTGAAAAAATAAAAAAAATCACCAACCCTGCAATTTGACAAAACTGGAAAATTTAGCAGGATCTGACTGTGAATTGGATAAAAATGTCTGTTAAATTTAAAAGTGGCAAGCCAGATTCTTTTAGCCTTTACCATTTTGAGTTGTATTACTGGACCCTCTAGCCCAAGAGTACCTAACCTGGATGCCAGCGTTATCATATAGATATTAAATATAATTTTAAACTTGATTAGGGAGTTAAAAATGAATTAGTTTCTTAGAAATCCCTTTTTAGCGCATTTTCTCATTTATGAAAAAAATGCACTATAGTGCTCGCCATGTCCGTCCATCTGTTTGTCTGTCTGACCGTGACCTCAAGTTTTTGTCAACGAGAAAATGCGCTCTCTGTCACTCACTGCAGTGAGTACTGAGTTATATTTTGTGCCACTGCTGTGAATGCTAATTTCACATGTTCTTATAGCCTTTTTGCAACTTCTTCAGTAAAAATAAGGAAAACCACCTATTTGATAAATTTACCCATGAAACAACTGTTTTTAACTCTACCAATGATTTTATGAAACTTCTGCCCAGTATTCCAAAATGGTGGCTTGAAAGGTAGATGACATTTGACTGACTGTACTAACATTGTTTTAGATAATTTGAATATTGGTTACTGTGATTTTGTGAATACCATCAGCCTCACAGGGTGGAATTCTAGGAATGGAAGTTCACTTATAAAAAAGCTTTCCACCCAGGGTGGAAAGCTTTCCTTAGATACAGCACTCTGACTCTGCCAGCCTGCCAGGTAACTGGCTAAAAGTGACTATAAAGGAAAAGGATGATCAAAAGTGAAAAAACCTTTTCAATTGTATAGTACCGGTGCCTCTGATTTGTTTTACAATTGTTTAGTTGTCTCTTGCTTGATTGATATTTTTTTTCTTTTATTTAATGGCTTTGAATTTTCTAGGCCCTTTGTAATGAATAATGATTAAGTTCAAGTCAAGTATTAAGCACAATTAGTTTTGAATATCAAGCTAACCAGTACCTACTGTAGTACACATACCTCATTTGGAAGCAAGGGCGTGAGGCTTTTGGCTTTGGGCACCACCAAATGAACCAATCACAGCTGGAAACCTAATAGGGTAAATGCGGTATATTCCAATATCGTGGGTAATTCCGACACTTTTCAACTTTTTTCCTTTATATTAAGCTTTTTCTTAGTTCCGTGCATTCGTTGATGGTTGAAATAGTGACATCATACTTTTGTGCGCCATACTATTGCCAAAACACAAGGTCTGGGCCAACTGGCGGGAAAATATTGAGATCCAGAGAGACAGTGCACGTGACCCAGTGAGAACATTGAAAAACTAGTCAAACTTGATAGTTGACCTTGCTCTGCCAAATAGTGATAAACTGTTTGTGTAATAAGAATACTATGGTTTGAGACTTCTAAATACATCTGTGAATATATTAGGGATCCTTTAAGTATACTTGTATTTGCTGATTTCAAGTGGTAAAAAAATTAATAAATGATTAAGTTAAGAGACAGTTTTAGACACATAAAAACTAATTCCAACACAGCTTGGTATTAGACACACACAGCTCATTCCAAGCTGTGTGCAAAAATTAAAATTTTCTTAATTGAAAGCTTAATAGCTCTTAATTAAAAGCCTAATTAAGTAGTGTTAAATTTTCAATAGTGTTCTAATTCCAAGCTCTGTCGTATTCCAGTACAGCTCACACAGCGATCGGAATTCGAACACAAGAGTGTCGGCAAGCATGGAAAAAATCTGCCTTAAGGGCCACGACTAGAGGTTTCCCGCCATTTCCGAAACCGCGAGATTTTTGCCAGATGAATTACCTCCTATCCAATTGTTAACAAAAGTGCACGATTGAGCTGCGAGATTCCAAATGTATTGAAAATTTGTCATGTTGGAGCCGCAAGATTTCAGAAACAAATAGGAAAATTTCAATCCTGAACTGTGTTGGCATTATGAATTAGTAGAGTTTGAAGCGCAGCCGGAATTAGTCTCACAAAATGCCAAATTTAGTCACACTGACTCACACACAGTGTCGGAATATATAGATTTGGTAGGTTTGCATTCTAAAGGCTTTTAAATAAATATGGCAACATTTTGTGACGTTTCATTGTTGCTGGCGCATAGTGCGGTGTTTTGAGAGTGACATAAAGCAAACAGAACTTGAGTTGCACATACGGTGTATTTTTTATAGCCCTTCATTTTTTGCTATGTCCTCAAAGTGTTGGAATATACCGCATTTACCTTAACATCAAAATCCCATCAACCAATTGCAGCTGGAAAGCAATAGATTAGGAATAGGATATGTACAGTAGCTATATGTGATATGTCTGAAAGTAGAAAGTTCATGGCCTTTCCACGCTTTCAGTTCCTGCTTTCCAATATGCTATCTGTAACTTTAGCAGTTCCATTACTTATAATAATAGCCATTTCAGTAATTATGACTTATAAGGCCATAGGGTAGGCCTGTTGCCCATTCTTAACATTGCAGAACGTTCACAGGCCACAGCACTTTGCGGTCTCGAACTCACTGCTCCTGCCTTCCTGTATGGTAAGCACAGCAGAATTGGAGCAGCTCCAATTCTGCTCAGCTGCTGTGCTTACCGTAACCACCGGGCCTCCTAGGTCCTAGCCAATTCTAACCAGATCACCAGAAACTGTCATCTGTTGGCTGTTGCACAGAGCTGGGAGCCTGGGATGATGGGATCAAAGTCATCAAACCCACCATACCCATGCCTCTCTGCACCAATCTGCAATCTTGGTACTCTGAGCTTACACTGGGCCACAGTGACCACCACACTGCACATTGGTTGGCATTTAATCATTGGGCCACCCATTGAAAACATGCTTAAAGTAATTTTATGATAGTAGATAGCACATTGTTTATTGTTAAAACTTTCTCAAAGCATTGCTCTGACTCTGTCACTCTGAGCAAAAAGTGTTCAGTAGAATATGCTAGGTCTGTGTGAGTAATGTGACTGTGTTGCTCATAGCTTCAAACGCACTCATCTATTCCATGGCCTATAGTCTACGGGCCCTACAGCCCCTACCTACCTACTCTTCTACTAGTAGACCGTAGACGTTCAGTAGATCAGCAAAAGATATCTTCTGATGAGGGCAAAGCCGACGTACTTAATCATTTTTTCAGTAGCGTATTCACTGAAGAGGACTTGAACAGTATTCCAGCTATTGAGGAGTGCCCAGTCAGCTCTAAATTAACAAGCTTTGAAATACAAGAAGAAGAGGTTCTCAAGTGTCTTATTGCTGTAAAATGTAAATCCAAACATGTCATGTGGACCAGACAGCTTTCACCCCGGATTACTCAAAGAGTTAGCAACTGTCCAAGCCGGCCCTTTGACGTCATTTTTTTGAAAAACTTTGATTGAAGGAATGTTGCCGGCTGACTGGAAAGAAGCTCAATTGACACCATTGTTCAAAAAAGGTGACAAAAGCTGCCCAGGCAACTAGCTATCGCCCTGTCAGTTTGACAAGTGTTGTTTGCAAGGTAATGGAATCTGTTGTGAGGGATCGATTGATAGATCATCTGACTGCTAATAATCTCCTATCAGACTGTCAACATGGCTTTATTGNTATAAATTTAATAGACGAATTGTATGTTTTCAGCAAACTCTGATAGTATATTTGCGAAAAATTTGTCGATGTCTGAAATAGTTATTACTGGTCCGATAGAAGCATTATAAGATGTTCATCATGTTCTTATATTACTTGAATGAACTGCAGAATTTGCTTGTTTATATACGAGTGATTTATGACCAGAGAATTCATTTATTTAAATTTTCTATGAGTCGCATAATTCTTCAGGTGACTTTGGTTGACCGAAAAGCAAGCTGAAGGAAGTAATTTTACTTAATAAAAGACATTTAGAACGCAACAGCATTTATTTCAAAGTTTTAAGATGCATTGAATTACCGAAAATAGGAAGGTAATTTGGAACCAGAAAATAACCCCGAAACTATTTCAAAGTTTAGAAAATCCGGGACTTATGAGATAGATAACTGTCCAATCCGTAGAGATAAGGGCCTTAGCTACCGTGGGTCGGATGATGTCGTGCAACTGTAAGGCGATGATGCTGGTGGGTTCCTTCATATGCATCACAGTGCGAGTGACGGTCGCGCCTTGAGCTTGTCTCAGGTGGTTCACTTGCCCTTCACACTGAAGGCAGTTATAATGGACAGCTTCTTGATGTCCGAGTTGTTAGTCTAATCTATACAAAGTAGTCCAAATCACAAAGTCTACAACCTTCTTCATTGCAAAATTTATGGACTAGTGAAACGACACCGGTGTCTTGGAGAAATCCCGTTTGTTTTGCAGGGGCTATTGTTACGTCGGGTTTTTAAAATAAATTGATTTTCTAATTGTAGAAATGGATGCATACTTCACTGAAATTTTGAAATAAAGTAGATATTCTTTAGCTTATCCTGCAGGAATTATTTATTGACTGTTCTATGACTTAACGGAATCAGTACAAAAACTGTACAATCATCGTGTAGTCGTCATAACGATTGTGCTCATGATGATTGCTGTTTACCCTGTCTCTTATACACATCTAGATGTGTATAAGAGACAGGATTAGAACAGAACTCCCCATATGTTCAGTCTTAAAATGCCTAGCAAATAACAGACCAGGCAATAAGTCCAGCAGCTATCTCAATCAATCGTCATTCGTCAGCTATGGAAATTGGAAAGATCGGGTCCCAAAGGCCGGATCCATTGTGAAGTTGTGAATCAAGTCACGAAAAGTTCAAGAACAACAGGCCATGGGCCTATTTCTTCAACGCCAATACTTCTATTCTATTCTAATTTCTACCTACTGAGAGCAGGCATGAAAAATATCTACGGTACTTTCTAAGCAGCTAATAGAACGTTACCACTATCCTTGCAGGTGCAAGATTTCAGCATGAAGTTATATTTTTCTAATCTTAGACAGTTAAGCTTGCAAGAGCCAAAGACCAACTACCGTATCGCGTTATTTTTTTAGTGCTGACTGCTATGTAGATTGCAGACTGCAGAGTCAGTGAGATGTGTGCTGCTCATTTGATGTCTCTTGCTACAGTTTCTCATAATAAACGTTTTCGATAATTTTGTAAGATAGAAAATGGATTGATGATTGAACATTTTTATTTAATAGTATGACCAGCTCTACACAATTACCATATGAATTAAACCATTAAAGTTTATACCAAAGAAAAATTACAATGATAAATTTATTTAAATTCAAGTCAGTTTAGGTTTTGATCATTCAAATATCTTGTACGAGTTGTATCATCCACTGAATTCCGAAATGCACCTACGGTACATAAAAAGACCCATGGTTGAACTATATAATGAAAAAGACCTTTCAGACACTTTCACATATTGATATTGGACACAATTTTCTGGGACAAATTTGTATAGCACATTTTCTACAAATAATCGATCATAACTACGGTAAATAGTAACATACCTGAAATAAGGTAACTTAATTAACAACGAACGATTTATTCACTGTTTTCCTCTGCGAGCCTTGTATCACAATACCCTTCTGCATGCGGTTTCATAATTATTTTGTCTGCTTTGTTTTCACCATGTACACAAAACGCTAAGTGTTAGCACCCTTAGTCTTAGAACGCCTAAGTGCTGCCTAACAACTACGTAAAAACGGAGCGAAAAAAAAATATTCCGATAACGTTCTGAGGATTGTACTGTCAAGTGTTAATAAGTAGCTTTTTAATTATGTAACTGTCGCTTTTGATTTTAGCAGGTTATGCGTGCTAAACGGGTCGGTGAAAATTCGCAACACGAATGCGTTCCAAAAATTCATGTCATAAGCGTCCGTACAGGTCATAAGAAGAACCTTATGATTTGTTTAAGGAACATCCATAATACTGTAGCATTCATATTATCTCAATAGCAACTACTCTGTAATGATCAGAGTAGCGATCAAATGTAATTGACCGAGCAAAACCTAAAATAATATGCGTTTAAAAATTACTTTTTAAAGACAACACTTCCAAATAATCCAGTGTCTCCAATCTTACAAATGTACAATGAATTTCTCATTTAATTTTCAAATTAAAAAATTAGTTTTTCAAATTTTTTAATATATAAATTTTTTAATATATAATTTTTTCATAATTATTTATTCTATTAATTGATTCATGCATTGCCTCTGACTTCACGCAAGTGTGCAAAATTTCAGATCAATCAGACAGGTAAAAGTGTGTCAGATATCAGTTATAAGATTTGTAGCTGACAAAATTATTTTTTCAATTTTTTTTAATATTGAAAAAAAAAATTTAAATCTTTTATTTTGACATTTGATTCATGCAATGTCTCCAACTTTACACAAGTGTGCAAAATTTCAGATCGATAGGATAAGTAGAAGTGTATTAAATTTCGATTATAAGATTTGTAGCAGACAGACAGACAGACAGACAGACAGACAGACAAACAAGAAGTGAAGTTAAAGAGAAGTGTTGTAAAAACATAATGAAATGAATTATGAATTAGATGAAATATCCGCAGCATTAACTGCGACTCGAAACAAAAACTTATCTGTGAATGAATCAAATGTAAAATAATGAAGATATTGCAGTGAAGTTAAAGTCTTGACTAATTTACCAATGCCACAAACAGCTCAAGTTCAACCCAGATAATGCCTTCTATAGATATTTTCGAAGCGAATACAACATAAAAAAATGTTTCCAGAACGAAGGGGTTCAGAGAAGCGTCACGTCGCCTTATGTATGAGCTTTAAGTGAGGCATTGTAGGCGGAATTATTTCATTGTTGACGGCGTCATAATCCTTGTGTGGGCAAGTAGGTCCTGGCCTGACATGGCTCCAGGTGTCAGGTGTTGTTTGTCTCTCAGAACAGCGTCAGTAAGAAAGCCAATGTACAGTCAGTCACTTATAATATAAATTTAATAGACGAATTGTATGTTTTCAGCAAACTCTGATAGTATATTTGCGAAAAATTTGTCGATGTCTGAAATAGTTATTACTGGTCCGATAGAAGCATTATAAGATGTTCATCATGTTCTTATATTACTTGAATGAACTGCAGAATTTGCTTGTTTATATACGAGTGATTTATGACCAGAGAATTCATTTATTTAAATTTTCTATGAGTCGCATAATTCTTCAGGTGACTTTGGTTGACCGAAAAGCAAGCTGAAGGAAGTAATTTTACTTAATAAAAGACATTTAGAACGCAACAGCATTTATTTCAAAGTTTTAAGATGCATTGAATTACCGAAAATAGGAAGGTAATTTGGAACCAGAAAATAACCCCGAAACTATTTCAAAGTTTAGAAAATCCGGGACTTATGAGATAGATAACTGTCCAATCCGTAGAGATAAGGGCCTTAGCTACCGTGGGTCGGATGATGTCGTGCAACTGTAAGGCGATGATGCTGGTGGGTTCCTTCATATGCATCACAGTGCGAGTGACGGTCGCGCCTTGAGCTTGTCTCAGGTGGTTCACTTGCCCTTCACACTGAAGGCAGTTATAATGGACAGCTTCTTGATGTCCGAGTTGTTAGTCTAATCTATACAAAGTAGTCCAAATCACAAAGTCTACAACCTTCTTCATTGCAAAATTTATGGACTAGTGAAACGACACCGGTGTCTTGGAGAAATCCCGTTTGTTTTGCAGGGGCTATTGTTACGTCGGGTTTTTAAAATAAATTGATTTTCTAATTGTAGAAATGGATGCATACTTCACTGAAATTTTGAAATAAAGTAGATATTCTTTAGCTTATCCTGCAGGAATTATTTATTGACTGTTCTATGACTTAACGGAATCAGTACAAAAACTGTACAATCATCGTGTAGTCGTCATAACGATTGTGCTCATGATGATTGCTGTTTACCATCAAAATTGTGCTCAGTAGTAAGCACAATCATCAGCGGTGACGTCTGCTTTTCATCATAATATGCGATGGGCATCGCGTATTTAGCTTTGCGTATTTATTTCGAAAATAATCGCGATGGTCGCAAGCACTTTGGGGAAGGTTTCGCTCGTAGTTCATGATAAGCCGTGACCTCTCCTTACCTACCCATATTAATTTAATTTAATTAATGTATAGCAATCACTTATTCAGATATTTAGTATGGTTTCTATGTTGTTAGTAATTAATTTAAATATTTAATAATTTGTCCAGTATAAACAAAGACAACTGTATTAAAAAATGCAATCATTACTCTGTCGTTGACAGGCTGACAGCCTCCCTGATAGCATCGTTGACGCTCCGAGTATGAACGCCTTCAAGAACAGACTAGACGAAGCTATGCAGGAGCATATTTTCAGTCTTAAAATGCCTAGCAAATTACGGACCAGGCAATAAGTCCAGCAGCTATCTCAATCAGTCGTCAGTTATGGAAAGATTGGTTTCCAAAGGCCGGATCCCTTGTGAATAAAGTCACGAAAAGTTCAAGAATCGGCAACAGGCCATGGGCCTATTTTCTTCAATGCCGACATTCATATTCTATTCTATTCTAAAAGATGCATTAAATTTCGATTTTATTTTCGAATCCTAGTGCATGTATTGATTTATGTCTGAATCTATACTTTTCGTCATAATTGAGTGGAAAGAACTATCTGCTCATGGTAGCTGCCATACAATGCAATGGAGTTGCACCCGGCAATGCAGTCCCCGGCAATATTGCGTTAATCTATTTCAAATAATCTAGATTCGAGGTTCAAACGACTTCAAGTATATGTGATATACTTATAAGTGCAAGTGTCTACAGGTTAAAAAAATTATGGTGATACAATTTGCTCAGCGACTCCTGCTAAATATTTTTCCATGAAAACAGACTTTTACGCTTGGTTTAAAAATATCAACGGTTTTTAAATTTGAAAAATCAAATTTTTTATAATCATTAAGAATGAATAAACTTTTTTATTTTTTTATGAATGCGTCTCTATTTACATTGCGGCAACACCGCCATCATTAGTAATCATCAACCTTAATTCCTACAACAATATCGTCAATATTTTTTGTCAACTTAAAAGCTGGAGTGTATCTATTAGATTATCGAAAAAATACCGTTGAAAACATGTTGGGTTTCTCTGTCAATATAAGCTCCATATATGCACGAATCTGAAAATGATTGCGAAGAATAATAGTTTTTTGCAATGATCGTCCGCAAAAATTTTGTTCTGATGGAAAAAATAGTACACGAGATGGCCAAGGCGCGAACGTGATTCAAGGACCACAAGTGACATTAAGGACCACAAAGGACATTGAGGTCTCGAACCTACCTGATGCGCTGTGGGACCGCTGGACTTTTGAGGTCCAAAGGACTCGTCTGTGAGACGCTCTGTGAGTTACTTAAGAGGAGCGAACGATGGGGGACTTCCTCCAACGGGGTGATGTGGGAGGCGTTGGTGATGTGGGAGGCGTGGGTGATGTGGGAGGCGTGGGTGATGTGGAAGGCGTGGGTGATGTGGGAGGCGTAGGTGATGTGGGAGGCGTGGGTGTTGTGGGAGGCGTGGGTGATGTGGGAGGCGTGGGTGATGTGGGAGAAGTGGGAGGCGTCGGTGATGTGGGTAGCATGGGTGATGTGGGAGGCGTCGGTGATGTGGGTAGCATGGGTGATGTGGGTGGCATGGGTGTTGTGGGAGAAGTGGGTGATGCGGGACATGCGCTAAAGAATTACAATAATTTTTCTTCTCACCACAAACGCCGTAAATTTGTCATGCATTTGAGCTAGGCAGACGACATAATTACCATGCTATCCCATGTCGGAACAAGACTCAGCTTCACCTAATGTATCAGGCTGAGTGTACGGCCAGGTCATTAGTCCCATAGGAACGATCTGCTCTGTGCGGTACAGTCACTGCAATCTGACTTGTATCAGCTAAGCTATGAACTACGAAAATAGTCTCAATTGGAAATATATTGAAATTTTAAAGAAAATCTAAGGAAAATTGGGAGCTTTACTGCATGGAGCATTTTCCAGCTCGAAGAATCCGTTGTTAAAAAAAGCTTTAGAAATTTGTAAAACTTTTGGGACTTGATCAAATTTTGTGTCAGAAACTTATATAGAATGCAAAAGTATCAAATATTAATATTATAACAATACAGACCATGTATAAATGGCCAAATCTCCTCACATTAATTTATTTTTCATAACAAATTTGTTAGTGGTGCGGTAAAGACAAGACGTATCCAGAGTATGGAGTGTACCGTGTAAAGCATGGTCAATGAGGCGGTCCTAATGCGAGCGAAAGCACCTGTGGAGGTGTGAAAATCGCGCCAAGAACAATGCGGGATGATGACGGAGAGTGGCAGCTCTCAGATGCCTGTGGTGTCCTGATCCACAGGTGCACCAGTTCAAAACTACCTCATCCGGAACGAGAAGAAAATAAATATATCCTTGAATGCCGCAGAACGTGAGGGACTTTGAGAAGCTGGGCTTTTGCCAGGCTAAAAAATCGAGTGCCTCTCAGAGAAAAGCAGCATTATGCTCGTGATTCGAGGAGCCTTCTTATGAAGACCGCATTCGAATACTTAGTGTAACTCCAACGGCTCTTAAGCTGCATTTCCTTTTATTTATTTTATTCCTTTCTATCTCCCCATATTTTCTGGCATTTTCCCTTCAATTATGCTCCCTTTGCTGAACAAAGCAGCGCCTTAATACCTAGGGAAGCAAATATCCAATCAATTATATATGCCACTTCCAACAAACTACAGTGCAGCTTTCACTGCTTGACGATGGCTACCATTCCTCGATATATCAGTACACTTCAAAGTGTCTAAAGCCTAGCCTCTCGTACTCCAAGTAGTCAGCTGAATATACAAAACTACAATTCCAACTATCTACCATGCCCTACACATAGTAAACATCGAATAATAATAGACTAGATAATAATACTAGACTAGTCGCTCATAAATATACCCGTCTAAATTTCATTAAATTAAGTTAAGTGACTCAATTTTATTCGTTATGGCCAGCACAATTAAGACACTCCAGTTTACTCCACTCTAACTTAAACTAAATTTGCCGAATTTGCGATGTAATGTCATTTAGTATATAATAAATGTCCAGCATTACACCAGCTGGAGACAAATGACTGAACTGTTATTTTCATGCAGGTCCCAAGTTGAACACGAGAAATTTTTGAGTGTCTTTACAATCCCAAAACCAGATTCAACATCCAGCCATGTCCTGAACGCTATCAGATGTGGGTCAAGCTCGACTAAAAGTAATTTATTAATTAGTTTGCTACAATTTAGCTTGGATTAGAGAGCAAAGAAAAACCTCCAAAAATTCATATATCCTCATTGAAACAATAAAGGAGAGTATCTTCATTATCACGCGAATCATCAGTAATATAAAAAAATTTCGCATGTTATGAAAAATTACTTAGTATTTAAAGTTTTGATGTTTCAAAAATGATTCTAGGCTACGATAAGAACGTGGCCTATAGACATTAGGGACTACAAATAGCAAAATTTGTATTCTTATAGCAAATCTTTCAAGAAAACAATTCGAAATATTTTCAAGTCTGATTTAAAAACGGGAACACAAAAATCGAGACAAGAGTGAGAGAACTTGATGTGGGTCTGAAGAGCATTTAATATAAATAAATAATCCAGATCACAGTGCTAAATTTCATTAGGAATACCAGGAGTGGTATTTTTTTTTTTGCGGTGGGTCTGTCTGGTAGTTTACGATGCTTCAGTCAAGACTGGCATGCTAGAAAATAGCAAAAGCATCCAACATAGGATATGCTTAATTGGGTGATTTGAGCATCATTGTCTGATGCTTTAACCGATTTATTTTTAGGTGCATTCCTTTTACAGAATAATTCCTTAGAGAGAAGCTTGTTTTGCTGGGAAAAGGTCTCCAAAACTATTTTCATGAAGACATTGTTAAATTGGTTTCTGGTCTCTTATGTGCTTCTTGATCATTAAATATCTGGTTCTCAAGTTGTAAATTTGGAAATCGGGGAGTCCATTTCAGAGAAAGTGATTTTCAAATTTCATGAATCATAATTTCCTATATGGCTTAATGCCGACACATCATCAACGCAATTTGTCAGTATTAATAAATGGCTAGTGGCTTGAAATATCTTAAATATTTTCGTCTGAAATGTACCCAACACCCATAATGGCGATCTGCACGTACGAGTCCCAGCCGCCTAGCCAGAGAGCGCCGCTCTTGTGGAGCAGAGGGACAATGGCCGGGACAGCAAAGTTGGTTTAGGCGTTATGTCCGTAACAAAAGCCATTTAGAACATTAGCCAGGTGCAGGAGGCTTGTCTGTTGGTTTTAGAGCTACGTTCGACGGCCATTAGACACCCTATCCGTTTTGCTGGTCGTCCCTATCCGTTTTGCTGGTCCATTTATCGGGTGTCCGGAAAGACGTTTCCATAGCTGGCGTCGCGGAGGCGTGCCTTGTCATCAAGTCCATCGTTCATAGAACTGACTTCCAAGTACCAACGAGCTTTGTTGGTTTCACCAAACTAGCCATCAACGGCAAAATACTCACATTGAGGCTTGAGGTCAACGAGTTTCTAATTTTGTTTGAACGTGATGCGGTTTCTACACTTCTTTAAGATTTTTCTTCTTCGCTGTTGAGAAATATTTGGAGCGGAAGTTGTTACTGAACAACTTTGGAGTTCCAGTTATGTACAAACAAGATTTAATTGAATTTTTAGTTCTTTAAAAATAACAAACCCAGCGATTCCCGAATAATATAATCTGAGAGATTTGAAAATTGTATTACCTATTTGACTTTTTTGTCATAATTATAATTCTCGAACTTGCCCGAAGAGATGCCCGAAAAATCCTTTATTTAAGAGATCACCTGCATTTATCAAACGTTGTAAAGTTTGAAGTGCCTTTTAACCTTTCAATTCATTAATATAGAAAGTATTTATTTCTATTCTGCTCGTAAATTAAATCCAGCTTACAATCATCACGCCTAACACCCGTTTTACATTGCCTAATGATTCCTTAACTAAACATAAAATATCGGTGCAGATCATATCCCGACCAGAGCGATATTGTGCATCCACTCACGAATAACCTTTTTTATCCAGCCAACTTTAAAAATACGAAAAAACACATCTACTCTTTGACGAATAATTGATTAAAATAACGCTGAAATGTTTTTATTTTTATGCGTGCAATTAAATATGTTTATGCCCGCAGTTTATTACGTTACATCCAATACAATGATAAAGTTGAGACGACAGGAAATGTCTACCACAAGTATAATAAGCGAGCCATTGGCACACCAACACATGACACGCCAGCCTTGCACCATCAGTATCTTCACAAATGAGCGCATCCGTTTCCTGTTTACAGCATCACAGCTTCTCCTTCAAACCCTTGTAAGTCGCTGGCTTTGGCACAGTGCGCCGCGTCTCTTTTAAACAGTAACTGTATAGTAATTGTCAGGCACAGTGCACCGTGCATCAAATTATAGGGTAATTGTGCTGCAATTGACAGGAGCAGTGCACCGTGCATCAAATTATAGGGTAATTGTGCTGCAATTGACAGGCACAGTGCGCCGTGCATCAAATTATAGGGTAATTGTGCTGCAATTGACAGGCGCAGTTCGCCGTGCATCAAATTATAGGGTAATTGTGCTGCAATTGGCAGGCGCAGTTCGCCGTGCATCAAATTATAGGGTAATTGTGCTGCAATTGACAGGCACAATTCGTCGTGCATCAAATTATAGGGTAATTGTGCTGCAATTGACAGGCACAGTGCATCGTTCATCAAATTATAGGGTAATTGTGCTGCAATTGACAGGCGCAGTGCATCGTTCATCAAATTATAGGGTAATTGTGCTGCAATTGACAGGCACAGTTCGCCGTGCATCAAATTATAGGGTAATTGTGCTGCAGTTGTCAGACGTATGACGTGCCCCGCATCAGTTACAGAGGTGCTTTGTTCGAGTCTCAAACCGTAACTTAGCACAGCTGACGTTTAAAAGAATCTTTAATGTATAAAATATATTTTAAATGTCTAACACTTGCTCTGTTGGACAGATGTTGTAATGTCGTATTCACAATTCATTTGGACAGCTCAATGTGTGCATTCATTAATTGAAACGCATCAAGCAATCTTAAACATTATAATAAACAGCAAAAGAAGTCTTAAAATATCAATAATATTAGAATTTTATATTATTTTATTCGTTAACTATGTAAGGACATCGTCGTTAACAACGTGACCCCAATACCATTAACGTCTCCCCTCCCCCCTCCAGCAGTACGATGCTTGGTGCTGTTAAGACCAACACAAAACGCCAAGCTGCATCGCGCGAACATCCGCCTAGAATTAAATAATAAAATATATCTCTGAGATCGCGGTATATTTTACCGATAAATGCTAATCTCGTCTAATTGATTTGTTCACTGTTAAATAGTGTATACGAAGTTTGATGGCTCTATACAATATACAAGTCCTTTTCATTCGTTATGTCTGATATTATATTTTATTTACATTTTCAGATTTCATTGGGAACATCATATAGACTAAATTTAAACTTAAATGATGGATAAAATTTTGCTTGTCGTCTTGACAATCTTGCTGCAAATTTGCGGCAGTACGTCGACAACGACATCTCCTGCTGCAGAGATGCAAAGGTGCAACAGCTCCGATATAACGGAGGTCAACGCTCTGGCCACCGTCCACCTGTCCGTCGACTTCTGGAGTTGCGAACAGAAACTTTTGACGGTCAGGAACGGCAGCGTGACGACGCTCATCGACGCCATGCACGAGTCTCCTGCGTTTGTAGCGACAACAAAACCCGGCTTCGATTATCTCGAAGTCTTGTTTCGTCGAGGCTCACGTAGCAACGTATTCTCGACTATGAATATAAGTAATGTACCGAGTAATGCTTACATTGTGAGGTTCAGTATCAAGCCAGAGCCTCCTCACTCGATGACACCACGCCTGGTGTTGCGGGTGGGCCTGCTGCCTCTGACTCGCTTGAACACACGTGGCAACAGTGACATACACCAAGAGCTGGAAGATGAGTTTTGGGACTCCAATCCTTATGTGAATGAGTACTCCTGCTCCGGGCCAGCTGAACCTGAGAACCTCGAACTTAATGAAGTCATCATTCGCGTTCTGGGAGCTTCTGAATGGCAGTATATTCCTGGGAATGATATATGTCCTGAAGTCAACTTTGATGAACCTCGAATAAACCCATCAACAAACTTTCCAATGCGGGCAGGCCAAGATGGTATCAGAAGTACAACCACTTCATCGAGATTGCCAAGTGAATCCAATCCTATTTGGTCAAATAGAAATTATGACGAGGGTTTCGGTGGAACCAGAGGTCCTCGCTTGGAGGACTCACCCACAAGACATCACACCAAAAAGATTTCTTACACGACAGAAGAAACGTATCACGACTCAGTCAAAGATGGAGGAACACACGCCAAAACGGCCGGGCAAATGCGATTGTCTGTCACTCTCATCTCAGCCATCATCGGTGCCCTGGCTATCATTCTCCTCATCATCGGTTGTTGCTGCCTCTTCAAGCGACTCAGTGAGTGTCTGGTTTACTGATCAGGTGACAACGATTTTGCAAGAAGATAGCCAGTATTTAGTTTGGAGCGAAACAATTCTGATTGCAAAAATTTAGTAACATTTTTAAATGTGTCATAGAGGGCTTTCAATTCAGAGCACGCATTCGTAAATGTTTCTCAGATCATTTAATCTTGATCGAATGAAGTTGGATTAGATTTTTAAAACGGTAATGATTTAAAGTTATTCACTGGATTAAATTTTTATGCATATTACAGATTTGACGGGCAGCTACGGCATTCACAGCAACTCCTACCAGCCGGAAAGCAGCCTCCACCTTCGGGACAGCCACATCAACACTGCGACTGGAAGTCGACCTTCCATCAAACATCAAGAGCCAGAACCTCATCCACATCAAGGGCCCCCAACCATCACCATCAACGATCAGAAGGCAGAAGATGCAGGTTATCGCCACCCACTTGGACAAGTAAATACTGGCATGGATTTCTCGCAGGAATCTTCTGCCGGAGATTGTGGTGTTGCTTCCAAAGATCCCTGAAACATCCCAAAAACTTAAAACATTTTCTCACTAGCTGGAACGGATGCCTAATATGATAGATATACTCGAGTAGTAAATTAAAAATTGCGCTATGTTTTAGACCATAGAATACCTGAACTAGGTATTCTCTAAACACTATACTCTTTTAGAATAACTATCGAATTCAGACTAAATTTTAAACTTGAATCGTGGCATCTGACCTAAACCGCGCTCAAAAGATGGCTCGTGAATGAGAGGTTTTGGTGCGTGAGTGGGCGCCCTGAGCTAGTCTGTTGGATTGATTGGGAAGAGATGCATGATTCGTGATTGGCAGATTGGGTTTCAAGAGTCTTTTGAATAAGTTTTTGGATCCACGAGTGGGGCAGTTTTCCAACTGCCCCACTCGTGGGGCAGATCCCCTGGGCAGTTGTCCCAAGGAATGCGGTAGTTGGTTCTTTAGTAAGGCAGATATCTCGAGTGTCTTGCAGTTTACTTCGTAAGGGGGGCAGATACCTTGACTGTGACAGTTAACCACATGAGTGGGACAGTTAGTCTTGAGTGGGAAAGATGTCTCTTGAGTGGGCAGTTAACCGCTTGAGTGGGACAGTTAGTCTTGAGTGGGAAAAATATCTCTTGAGTGGGCAGTTAACCGCATGAGTGGGCAGTTAATCGCATGAGTGGGCAGTCGAGCCCATGAGTGGGACAGTTGACGTCAAGAGTAGGATGGATGTCTTTCGAGTGAGGCATATGACCCATGAGAGGGTCAGTTCGGCTTGAGTGGGGCAGATGTCTCCTGAGTGGGCCGTTACCTCCCCTGAGTGGGCCAGTTTGGGTTGACCAGTTAGTTAAGTGGTCGGTTCACGTGACCTGACCTCTTAATGTGGCGCGTATCCTTGCCTCTATTGGGCATGCAAACACGCACACGACATGTACCACGTAAACGCGCACACGACGCGTATCACGTAAACACGCACACGACGCTCACCACGTAAACGCACACGACACGTACCATGTAAACACGCACACGACACGTACCATGTAAACACGCACACGACACGTACCGCGTAAACACGCACAAGGCATGTACCACGTAAACACGCACATGACACGTACCACGTAAACACGCACAAGGCATGTACCACGTAAACGCGCACACGACATGTACCACGTAAACACGCACACGACACGTACCGCGTTAACACGCACACGACACGTACCGCGTAAACACGCACTACGCACACGACACGCCCCACGCAAGCGCGCACACGACACGTACACGTGTATGGCAGCCGAAATGCGGCTTAATTAAACATAGTATATCCTCGCTGACATTTTTTTGTGTCAATTTTTTGTATGAAGTTCCTCGAAAGGTCGTTTATATTAGGATCACCTCATAATTCCAATATATGTCGTGAGATCAAAAATAATAATAATAAGTTTTTCGACGTACTCATAAGGTTTCCGATGATTTCTATTCCACTTGAGTTTTAACTCGATCATAATTTCTATAATGATCGGAATAGTATGATAATCAAAAAAATTTCAATGATCGTAAGTTGTACGATAATTATAATAATCTACGTTACACAATAGTTATAAACTATTTGAAGGTCATAGCTTAGGCCATGTCCATGTCCATAGCTTTGGCCATGTTACGGGATGGTTTTTTGATGATCATAAGTTATTTGATGATCGTAGGTTATTTGATGATCATAAGTTATTTGATGATCATAAGTTCTTTAATGATCGTAAGTTCTTTGATGATAGTAAGTTATTTGATGATCATAAGTTCTTTAATGATCGTAAGTTCTTTGATGATAGTAAGTTATTTGATGATCATAAGTTATTTGATGATCGTAAGTTCTTTGATGATCGTAAGTTCTTTGATGATCGTAAGTTATTTGATGATAGTAAGTTATTTGATGATCGCAAGTTATTTGATGATAGTAAGTTTCTTCAGTGCGGACACTTCTATTCTATTCTATTCTAAGTTATTTAATGATCTTAAGTTCCTTAATGATCGTAAGTTGCGCTATACGATTGTCAATGAGAACTAAATTATTAATCCTCCTCTCTGAGTTGAGTACTTCACTTTTGTTAATTTTGCACTGCCTAATGTTATTATTATTTTCAGAAATTATTTCTTTTAACTAAAACTTTAATTTGAATGTGAGCACATTTGTATGCGGCACATCGAGCTTCTCAAATGAACTAAACTAATAATTTTACGTGTAAAGTTAGCAAGTCGCGTAAAAGAATATTAAATAAGCTGTAAACATTTATACTGAGAAGTTTCTACCCGAAGGAATGTCATAATTTATCGTGCCATAAACCATAACCAATCGAGCAGCCAATACCAAATTTCAAAAAGAAAGACATCCTAGGATACGCTTTGAAATGGAGAAACAAAATGTTGTGAAATTTCGTTTTGTTTCAACGGTAATTGTCGATTGTGTGATATATCAATCAGAAAATATTCCACATCACGTGAGTTAGTGAATTAAATTTAAATATGTTCTTCGATATTCCTTTTGCGCACTGAACACTATCTTGGGGAAATTGATTTATTAATAATAATATTGTGATAAACACATTGTTTGCAAATTCAACACTAGAATTAGAATACTGAATGCAAATCGCTACATGGATAAGAGGTTGAACAAAAAAATATCAACAGCTCTGTAGTAGTGAGCACCAATGGTAAACAAACATTTAAAGAAAAAAAAATAAAACAAACTAATCCCTGTACCTGCTCCGTGGTCCAGCCTGAACGCCGCTAATCGTTTTCACGCCTCCAAGAAAGTCTTCGCTCACGACATCATCTCCGCACCTACGACCGATGTGGTTACCTGCATTTCCACTATTCAACGAATTCGCTATAACAAAGCAGAGGCGACAAAGTCAAGTTCCTTTGAAGATTCAAAACAACAGCAAGCTAGGTTTGAAAATTAGACACAGTTGGAATAATCCATAGGTAAATTATATACGGTTTATATATAAGGCCAACGTCAGAGCAAGTCTGATGTATGTTTAATTTTGTTCGAGTAGACAAATGCGGTGTGAGGTCACACCTGTCGTATTATGTTCTTAACAAGGCACGCTACCTACACGCTGACTGATGATGGCCGATTAGTTTCGCCTGGATCTATCGGAAAGGAAGTGTGGCAGATTTCGTTCATTTCTAAACACAAGACTTCGTAATGATGTTAAAGACTTTCCATTTCATGATAATACTTTTCATTTCATTATTAACGAGGTTTTTCATTAATCAGAAGTTTCGTGGGTTGTATACTTGGTATAGTTGGATTCAAGTTTTACTGGTTCCAAGATTGTTTAGGGGACACAATTGAGGAAAAACTGCAAGAGTTTGCTTGCAAAAATTGAAGCATCTCAGAATTTCCTTTTACTCTTCCCTTCCAGAGTTACTTTACCATGCTACTCTTTTTTGAAAAACATTACTTTAGAGTAACTCTATACTCTCGAAATAGAGTAATTGAAGCACTTTTTCATTTCTCTCTCTGCTCTCAGTACGTTATATTACCTTTCCAAAACTAACTCTTCCCAGCGTTACTTTGTTTTTACATCCACAACTCTCCAGCATTAATTACGTCTTCATTACTCTCTCCTCTCTGCGTAACTTTTCCATTACCTCTCTTCAACCTCCATCAATTTTCCTGGACTCCTTCACTAGAATTAAGACTAGAATATTTCTGAGAGAAATAATATGCGTAGCATCTATCATGAAAATTTTCGAAAGTAAATTTATTTTTCATTTATCTCCAAAACTTGACATATTGTATGAAAAACAATTTAAATGAGGATAAGTTGACATAATTTTTCAATTATTCTTTGAATAACTGATAAATGCAATCAAACATATCTTCTTGAAAATATGAAAGAGAGAGAAAAAAATGCGTTGAAAAATGTATCAAAAAGAAGAATTTGCTATTATTAAACAAAAAGTTTGAGTGGAGAGGATAATCATCATTCATCAATTCAGTACATTTTCAATCAGGGACTGTAAAAATGAAGATATTTTACATGCTTTGCCTGGTACGTTTTTCATTTTAACGAGAAAAAGCACATTGTTTTGAATGAACTGTTTAAAGTACAAGAACTTTTGTTAATTTTGTTCTTTTATGCCCATGAATTCCATAAGAATTTTCCGGTTAAAGTCTAATCTACTTACAACAATCGCGACATTTACTTGTCGCAGGTTATTAATGATCTTAAGAAGACGCGAAGAAACATCAGAAATGTTTACCGAATTCTAGATACGCAGGAAAGAAAATACGAGCGTTGGAGCGGAAAACGCCTTCCAGCTTAAATAGGACCTTAGTTTGTGCGCTGAGGTCCAGAGTGTGGTATATTTCTCGCATTGATATGACCGGTCATTGTTTATAAGGCTTGAACTTTTTACACTTTTATACACAGTCTAGAAATAATAAATGGTTTGAACGTGTGAAACCATTACTGAAGGTGTGAAAGCAGTTCCCGGGCCTCCGTGTCCATTATCAAGCTATATTGAGTGCACGATTTTTTTTTTTTGTATATCTCTTAAAGTTATATTTACACATAGAATTTAGATCACTCGGATGCTCCCAAGAACGGCAACATGCCACCAACATACGCGAACAAATGACAGTCATTTATTTTACAGTCACCTCAAAACTTTATCATCACGAATATATGGATGTTTTATTTTCGCATTACTAAGAATAAGAATTTCGTCAGAATAAAAGGAAAATTCATTGAAGCACTCCAGTCATTCATATTTTTCAGTCATACATTCAAGCGCGTCGGACTGATTGATTGTGATTTATTAACACCAATCATCATAACTCAGACGGCGGGGATTGATTAGTCATAATTCCTCTACATCAATCGTAAAAATTCAATCTCCATTCATTAAACGATTGTCATTCCTTAATAGAAGACGAATCACAATTATTATAACTATGAAAATATAAAGATTGTGATTTCTCAACAGCAATCACCAGAATTGAAGCAGCGGGTATTGAATGATTGTGACTTTAACAACAATCACCTTTATTCAGGCGGCAAGGATTGATTGCGATCCTAAGAAGAGTGACATTTTCTTAAAGCGGTGCACGAAGCTCCAAAAATAAGACGGGCCGAGATAAATGACTGGATCTGAACAGCGTACCTCATTAAAAACCATAAGCGCATTATAGGTGGCCGACCGAGTCACGGCTTCAAGACTGCTCAGATATTTAGCTTAATGCGACTGCATGCAGCTAAGACTCGGACTTACAGTCACGTGGGGACTTAGGAAGATGGGATGAGTTGGAGTGGCGGGCATAGGATGCCCTAAGCACATCCCACTCTGTCTGGGGCTCAGCGTCGTCCATAAGCAAGGCTTAGGCGCCTTAAGCAGCATTAGTGTGCTACCGGCCCTAAGTCGCTCATACATGCCCGCTGTTGGGGCTGGGTGCAACCTGGGGCCATGTGGATGGGGGGGGGGGGCTGGGGATGAGAGAGGAGTGTGAGGAGGGGAGTTAGAGGAGAATAAGAGGGAATGTGAAGAGGGAATTTAAGATGAGGAATTGGGAATAGGAGAGAAGAGAAGGAAGGAAGAGTGGGGAAGAGGAAGAAGACGAAGCGAGGGTTGAGGACGAATGTGAGGAGGGAAGGGGGGAAGTGTGAGGAAGGAGTGAGAGGGGAATAAGAGGGAGTGTGAAGTAGGAAGGTGAGGAATGGAGAACAGGACAGAAGAGAAGGAAGGAAGGGTGGGGAAGTGGAAGAAGACGAAGCGAGTGGAGGATGAAGGATTGAAGGATTATGCAGGAGAGATTACAATTAGAGGAGTAAGTAAGGGGAGCGAATTGGTGGAACGGGGATGGCAGAAAGAAATGGAAGGGGCGTGAATTGGAGGAGGATGGCGTAAGAAACTTCTTGATGACCAAGACGAAACAAAGGAATAAGAGAGACAGACGAAGGCGCGGTATAACAACAGTGGAAGAACGAATATGCGAATAAATGAGGCAATGCAGCAGTGCTTGCAATAATTAAATTTGAATAATTTTCTTCATCAGAAATTATCTTTACCCACGGCATGAGTAATAAATGTACGGAAAATAGGTAAAAAATTAATACAGTTCAAGGAATAACTCACGAAATTAAACGGCGTTGTGGGTAATGGTGCAGATTAGTGTGGATTATTGAACTCATAAACCAAGCTTATCGATTGAATTCATCTGAAAGTGAATAATCAGATGCTTAGAAACTAATGTGAGATGCGTTCAGCATTAATTAGTTCAGCCTCTACTGCTAGAATATTCTTAATTTGCTGACGGCTATACACAATTCAAACAAAAGGACTGAATTCACTGTGTAATTTTATTCAGAGAAATTAATCTCTCAATAGCTCAATCCATGATTTTCAAAGGTCACAATTCATTATTTTTCACAATGCACAATTTTCACTACACAGTATAGCATGCAGTCACTAGAGGCGTACAACTAAAATAAGAATAAAATAAGTTTTTGTTAAGAGAAGTTGCTGCTATAGTTGGACCAATGAATCTCTTGACTGAATTCAGATGTTGCAGTTTAAACTCGAGGCAGATTTTTGGTCGAAAGTGTACCGGTGAATGTACGTAGTGACGGTATCCCAGATACTCAACTGCTGTACGTAGTGGCGGTATCCCAGATACTCAACTGCTGTACGTAGTGACGGTATCCCAGATACTCCTCAGAACCTCATCACAAGCGCACGCAAGTTTGGTCCTTGCAAATGTCAAGTTTCAGGCACGATTATCTACCGATCAGAACTTCAACACACAGAACTTCAGCCCAAGAACTTTAACATTATGCATTCAACTAGAATATTATTATATGAAACCCTTCAGAAACAGAATAATAATTATTCAACATCTATCTTAAACTTATAGCTTGAAATTCTGATTTCAATTTAAAGTTGTGGCAATCATGTATTGATTGCAGCGCGTTTCTCTTGTTTAATTTGTGATTCATGATGTCTAATGATGACTAGTTTTATGAGTAATATTTTACTTTTGAAACTGTTCGCAGTAGAACAATCCTCACAACTGACTTTTGTAAGGAAATAACGCATATATATAACCGTTTCAATTAATTTTTTTTCAGAATCCATTGCAAGCTATCCGAGCACGCTAAAGGAGCTCGGAGGCGATATGGAAATTCATCGCTGAATTGAAAAACCAATAATGTAACTGTATATGAACTTTATGAGCTGTTTAGTTTGGTAAGGCAACAATTGTATTCAATATTTCCAATTTGAACGGCAACATATGCCAATATTGATTTAAGCCAATATGCGTAATAATGATTTAAGTTATTTCAATGATAAATTGTACAAATAGACAACTTTTAAAATATTGCCGTAGGCGGTATTCGGAAGTGGCGTAATGGCATTAGTGACGTTTTAGTTAAGGTTAAATTAATAAATTATTATAGTCGGCCCAACTTCAAAAAGGTTGTTAGTAAGAGAGCCATTATAGACGCGCCTAATACAAACTTAAGATAACACAGTGAACCAAGTATTCACATCGTGATCGACGGAATAGGTAGCTGGTACACGTATCAGGCAGTAGCCTTTCGGCAAAATTTTTAATGATTAAATAAGCGCGTCTAAAAGCAATAACACGTTGAGCCGGACCAAGAGGTGAAAATTACATGCATAAGTAATTATTAAGGGTCCTATACACGCGTAAATTCAATAGGGTTAGCGGAAAGCTACCTCCAACTCGGTTCCACTTCTGTCTAGTTTTTTATGTCAACTACCTCAAGCTACACTTAATCTATATGGTCGCTTCTACAAGAACATGGGAAAATTTCTTATACTTTATGTTCTAAAAACTAAACTAAATATTATTAAAAAATGTTGTGGTTGTGCAATAAATCAATTTCATACAGTATCTTGTATGATAAATTTAGAATTTAATCAGCGCAGCAACAAGTATATTCATGTTACAATTTACTTGTTAAGCATAATTTTCAAGTTTTTGATTTTATTTTTTGATTCGCCTAAAATTTGAGAATCTGCTATTTTTACTATGAACGCCAAAACAATAATGATTAACCTCTCCTCCACATTCACAACTCATTTACGCTCACCACTCTCTTAAGCTCACTACTCACTTTTGCTATTACACTCACCACTCTTTTACACTCACCACTCTTTTACACTCACCATTCTCTTACGCCTACGACTCTCTTATGCTCTCCACTCTCTTACGCTCACCAGACTCTTTCGCTCATCATTCTCTTATCTTACCACTCTTTCACGCTCACCACTCTCATACGCTCAAGACTCTCTTACGCTCACCACTCTCTTACGCCCACCACTCTATTACGCTAACCACTCTCTTACGCTCACCATTCTCTTACGCTCATCACTCTCTTACGCTCATCACATCTCCCCACACCTATAACATTCTCCAGCCACTTCTTATAACCACCCCATCTCCACTTACTACTCACCTCTCACTTCTCACTCACTCACTCCCATCACTTCTGCCTAAACCCCCCCCCCCTCAGCTGCTCTCAAGACGCCCAACTTTAGCCGTCCAATTTAGCGTCAGAAGTTGACACAGAAAATCAACAATAGGCCTAAAAAAAGTCCCGTCATGAGCCTAACTCGTCCTGAGACTCGGCAGTCCGTCATGGCAGTTCAAATCTAAGCGATGCCATTCAAGTGTTTTGTTTTTATGGTATTCTTTGCTGGAAGTAAGTGGAAAAAGTTTCGAAAATGAGGAATAGCATTCTGTTAAAAAACTTATATATGCACTATCTTAGTTGAAGAATATTTTCTTTAATTCGGGAAGAATTGGCGCACTGAATGATGCAAATAAGCTAGTTTCTCGTCTGAAGCTCCAGCTGAACAATGAGTCCGTTGCGCTCTCATGCACTGTAAATAAATCCCCGTTAAACGGTCTCACCGGAGTTCTAGTGGCCGGGCGACATGCGAAAAGAAATACCGTATGACCGTTTTTATTCAAATTTAACACTATAACCCGTAGAACATATGGGTAAACGGATAAACGGTTTATTTTCACGTGGCGGTCGGCAACTTGAACGCCGATGAGACCGTATTTTTTCCGTGTTTTCAAACAGTGGCAGAAAAAGATACGTAGGGAATGTCCAATTTGATTGCTGAAATGAAAAGAATGATAGAAGAAAAAGCACATAAAGTACAAACGCAGTAACAGTAAACAAGCAAACAATATTATTTAGTTATTTTTTTAATAGTAATAGTTACTGATAATCTGTTGTTTATTTGTTAATAATCTGTTTATTTCATGCTTTTTGATGAATATTTACTGTAGTATATTGATTTATTTGAAAGTGTGCAGGAATTTAAACGGCGTAAATGGTCTGCAGCTCAAGAATCTTGCCACACGTTACATAATTGATTGAATTCATTCATAATTTAGGCAGAAGTTATGATTATCTAGGAACTTGTTTTGTGAACTTAAAATTGATAAGTAAATAAACTTCACTTTATCAACCTCTAGGGGAGTCTTTCTAGAATTTCGAAGCCACTTCAGTTCATTTAAATTCTATTCTATCGCGTATTGTCATCCTGTTTAGCCTCGGGTTAAGCCCAAGTAGACCAAATTGAGTTGTGTCTCCACCACTGTTAATTCTACTCTTGCACAGTAGATGTGAGAATTTCAGCTAGATGGGTTAAGTCGTTTCTGAATCAGGTAACTAGCCGATAGCTGCCGCAAAAATGGGCCTAGATCTCCGCCAAACCCAATAAATGCGTTAATTTTACACCTGCGCCGTGGCTGTAAGAATTTCGGGTATAGGAGTTCAGTTGTTTATGAATTAGATAATTGAACGAAAATTCTCACAAATGCACTTAGATCTTCATCAAACTGAAGCCACATAACACTCGTAATTTTACTTTTGAACAGTGGCTGACACCTTTCTGCATGAAATTTGAAACGCACACTGTTGTTGTGTTCGCTCTAACGCTTCGTTTTCATGATTTCATTATATTGCATGATATTTGATCATTATGCGAGGCTAATTCTAAACCAATCTACATGAAACAAAATACGCACATCGTTGAAGTTCTTTCGCTGATATATGTTCTTGCCTGTGCGCTTGTGGGTGAGGTCCTAACGGACTATTTTTTTCTATTTTGCTCTTACACAAAATACAAAATGCAAATTAGATTAACACCTAGGCTGAAAACAAAATTAATTTAAAATTTTATGTAGAGCAACTTAAAATAGTTACAATGAACCTTTGTGAAGTTCATTTCTCAATCCATGATATGATCATTACGACAAAGTTAAGGCCTAAAAAATTAGAAGGAAGGTCAGAAATCACGTAATGGACTTTATTATGAAGGATGTTTCATGTGGTGGTTTATTTTATTTCATGTCGTTGTAATATGTCCTTAAGACTCGGGCAAGTTAGAGGATGTAGTAATATGCATAAAACTATATAGAGGACATAGTATATAGTAGTAATATGTATACAACTATATAGAGGACATAGTATATAGCAGTAGTAATATGTATACAACTATATATAGAGGACATAGTATATAGTAGTAATATGTATACAACTCTATAGAGGACATAGTATATAGTAGTAGTAATATGCACACAACTCTATAGAGGACATAGTATATAGTAGTAATATGTATACAACTATATTGAGGACATAGTATATAGTAGTAATATGTATACAACTATATATAGAGGACATAGTATATAGCAGTAGTAATATGTATACAACTATATAGAGGACATAGTATATAGTAGTAAGTATACAACTATAAAGAGGAAATAGTATATAGTAGCAGTTATATGTAAACAACTATATAGAGGACAACTATATAATTGGAGTTATTTGGAACAAATATTGACGAGGATTTTCATAAGAGGCAAGCACCATAATTGCCTATACCAGAAACGACCGATTTCATAAGCCCGAAATTGTTTCACATATGCGCCGGTGTAAAATTTAAATATTTCTCGAGTTAGGTGGTGAAAAGGTTTCGTTTCCGGCAGTTATTTGTTAATTACATAATTTAAATGTTAGGGGTTGAACAGGTTATGCATTTTTTCATTTTGTATTAGAACGTGTTGAACGTGACCTTAGCCAAATCAGCGAAAGCTTGTTTAGTCTTGCGTTTGCCGTCGATATGTAAGGTTCATCTCGTGTAAAAAGAGGAAGGGTGAACAGTGGAATTAAATCTTAAGTTATCTGGGGCCATACTTTCAAAATAAGATAAGAGATCGTAAATTCATCAGCCAATCATTGACGGCTTTTCGAGCAAAATCCACCAATCATAAACAAGAAAACAGAGCGTATAAGTACTTACGTTCACTTACTGAATTTTGAAAATATGGCCCCTGTTACTTTTGCATGCGTGTAGATTTGGTGTGTAAATATTTTAGAAGCTTTTCAGTAGCAAGATTTTGACGTTTCTGATTAGGAATACGATGTTCAAATTCAAGGCAATTTTTGCTAGATATTTAATTTTGTTCATTTATTCGTTTCAATAGAATTAATTAATAGTTGTCCAGCTAGTAACGGCCTCAGTAATCGTCTCGATTCAAGTCTTCATCTCATTAACTAATAGACCGGAACTTATTCTCAAAGAATATTTCAGTAATATTTCACAAATTTTCTCAGTAATAGTTAATAATATTTCCTGATTCACTCACAAATAAAGATACACAAGGAAATATCATGATTATTTCACTAAAGAACGACCTAGATGAACAGTGCATGGATGAAGAAGGCAATTTGTTCTATCTTTATTTAATGCATCCCTGGCACAAAGACGACTAAAACCGCATGCCTGAAATTATTACAGCCACTGCAAATTTGTATAATTCACTAATATTTAATTTTAGAGCAGATCCAGGTGCATTTGTGACAGCTATCTGCTAATTACCTAGCTTAGAAACGATTAAACCCACATTCCAGGAATGATTACTGCGACTGTGAGAGTGTAAAATTAACAAATTTCTTGAGTTTAGTGGATATCAAAATTAATATTGATGTGGTTATTGGTAAATTATCTAATTTAGAAGGAACTAAAATCAAATACATGTAATCATTACAGCCACTGTTCTGGTATAAAATTACCATATTTTCAACTTTGTTTGAAGTCAAGGTTTTCTGCTGCAGTTTAAGTTATTCCACTATTGATTAACACCACAGTACTGGCCGCCGATAATGCGGCTCTGAGTTCAATCCAAGTTATTCCCCAATACGGCTCTAGGTTGAGATATTTAATCAGTTCATTAACTTTATTTCGTACCTTCGATGCGCCGAGGATTGGAAAATCGAAACCCAATTTAGGATTTTTCGCCGTCGCTTCCAAATCACCATCGATCTTTTTCGTCTTAGAATATTTTTCAATTGAGAATTTACCTATCCTGATTGGCTCCGCTTGATTGGCTTTATTTTAGTTTGTAGTTTTGAATATACATTGTGATTGTCCTTTGCTGATGGCATAATGTTACTAAGAAATATGCTCTACATTTTCAAATCCGCAGTTCCGCTACTGAGGATGGCTGCAGCTCAAAAATTGTTGAAAAGAACCAGACGTTAGATTTTCCTCTCTTTTTGACTTATTTCCTTCCAGGAACATGGTTTATTTTTAATGGTTCAGCTACATTTATATATATTTATAATATAGAATATATAGAATATTATAAAGCCGATCAGATACTATATATTTTTCCCGTACACAATGTTTAAAAATCTTCCCTCTATAATTAATCTCATTTTACATGCAAATGCAATTTTATCAAGTAACTCAATTTGCGGCGAATAAATTATTTATTCACGAGCATTTATTAAATTTATTTTATTTCCATGCTAGCACGAATTTTTCATATTTTGAGGAGAATCTACGTCAGCGGTTATCGTTCCTGGAAATCTCTTTTATATTCCGCACATAGATAGTTAGTTATTTATCTATATATATATAGTTAGTTATATATCTATATAGATAGTTAGAGATAAGCTAATTGATAGTCACTGAAATCAAAGTCTCAATTTTCATGACGCTGCGCGGATGATGGATGATGTGTCACCGGGCAAAGCTTTCAAATCCTAGCAATGCGATCCGCAGAATCTGGGTCTTCTAAAGCCCGGTACGATCTGTACTCAGGACATCGATTGAAAACGATTGATCTTACGTGAATGTCGACTGAGTAAAACCGACGTTTATATGCACGCTGGACATTATAACGCTGCGCGCGGTGCGGTGGTTGTAGCACCAGACGTTATAACGCTGCGCGGTGCGATGGTTGTAACGCCAGACGTTATAGCGCTGCACACGGTGCGGTGGTTGTAGCACCAGACGTTATAACGCTGCACGCGGTGCGGTGGTTGTAGCGCCAGACGTTATAACGCTGCACTCGGTGCGGTGGTTGCAGCGCCAGACGGTATAACGCTGCGCGCGGTGCGGTGGTTGTAGCGCCAGACGTTATAACGCTGCACGCGGTGCGGTGGTTGTAGCGCCAGACGTTATAACGCTGCACACGGTGCGATGGTTGTAGCGCCAGACGTTATAACGCTGCACGCGGTGCGGTGGTTGTAGCGTCAGACGTTATAACGCTGCACACGGTGCGGTGGTTGTAGCGTCAGACGTTATAACGCTGCACTCGGTGCTGTGGTTGTAGCGCCAGACTTTATAACGCTGGACGCTGTAAACTCAAAATGTGAAGCAAAAATTGCACAACACAAACAAAATATTTTATTTAAGCAAACTTTTTTTAATGCAACAAGTTGCACATCACAATAATTTATTTAACTAGCCATATTCTCAGTAACTCTCATCGCATCAAAGTCGATCGAACAGTCGTTTATTTAATTATCTAATTAATTGGTTTCAATTAACACGCCTAAAGAACAGTGTCACCAGTCAGTCTGTTACCAGTGCAAGTGTCCAATAGTTCAGTGTTTGCATGCTTAAGGTTAATGAGTTTCCGTGGCCAAAAAGTCATTATATTTTCATCGCCATTATTGAGATGAAAAAACTCGCTAGTTCGTCCCCGCTATAAATGCAAAGAAGAATGTCCCTCTTTAGCATAAATTTTCTGTCTTCTGTTATGTAGGACAACCGTTATTATTTTCTGTCCTCCGTTATGAAGGACAACAGCTATTATTTTCTGTCCTCCGTTATGTAGGACAACCGCTCTTATTTTCTGTCCTCCGTTATGTATGACAGCCGCTATTATTTTCTGTCCTCCGTTATGTAGGACAACCGTTATTATTTTCTGTCCTTCGTTATGTAGGACAACCGCTCTTATTTTCTGTCCTCCGTTATGTATGACAGCCGCTCTTATTTTTTGTCCTGCGTTATGTAGGACAGCCGCTATTATTTTCTGTCCTCCGTTATGTAGGACAACCGCTCTTATTTTCTGTCCTTCGTTATGTAGGACAACCGCTCTTATTTTCTGTCCTTCGTTGCGTAAAAGAGCCGCTATATCTTCAAATATGATAAAAGTTAAAATTTTCAAGCGATAATCTGTTCAGGCTTTCATTTAACATTTTTAGTAATCAATGTCCGGTATAAAAAAGAAACAAAGTTGATACAGTTACTAACATCATATGAAAAAACAATTTGAAAAACAACATTAATTAATAAATAAAATCTAAATATTTATAAAAAATTCCATTAGGCAATTATCGAAAAAAATTGAATGCAGTTAATTCAGTCATTCATCATTCATGGTATTTTTAAACAGGATATTTTACATTATAAAATACTGCCTACAAGCACAAGGGCAGTTGAATAAAATGCCTTAGATCAAGACTAATATTTCAAGTTTATCAAACTCGTTTTTTTACGTCCACGAAATATTCAAATGATTTATCCAACACACTAGACATTGAATTAAGGTTTGTTCACAGCATTACATTATACTGAAAACAAACCTTGATTTTTACACGATATTACACAAAACCTCAACGAATTTATTCTTGATGTCGCTTTGCATTTCTGTGAGCTGAGTCATGTGAAGCAAGGCCATAAAATTAATCAATTGAATAAAATTAAACAATTGAAGTTGATTTTAGTTTGAGTCCTTGGTTACGTAATTGGGAATATATGGAAGCCATTCCCCTAATTTTTGAATCGTGTGATACTCGAAAACATTTTATTTTCCTCGTCTATATAGCTGAACTTGGATTGAAATATCCCGACATTGAGCGCTTTCTTTAGATCATAAAGTGGGGAATACCAATTCAAAATCTTGCAGTTATCCCTCGCAGAAGCCGAACATATAAATTGTACGAGCTGTACGCAACAAATGCCACACATAGAAATGGTATAAAAGACAAGCCGCAAGAACAACTCGAACAAAAATTTTTAGCGTAAAACTTTTCAGAAGTATTGATCGCTTCCATATGTTATGTCCTGAAGTCTAAAAGTTGATGTATTCACTTCAAAAAATTTTCTGCACTCCAAATACTACGTCAAAAAATGTCTACATTTGTTTGTGCTTCGTCTACCATTGTTTGAATAACTGCAGAATATTCTATATATTGAAACAGATACATTGATTTTAATAAATTGCTGTGACAGTTGCAGATATAAGACTAATAAATAAATCGCGGAATCTGGCAATATCGAGACTTGTGTTTAATTAGACAAGCGATTCCATTTATTTGAATTGTTTAAATGATAAAATTTAATGATGAATAGTGGAATAAGAATATTTAGCAGTCAAATTATCATAGTTATCTGTATGGCTGAAGCTGTGTGCAGATCAGCTGATCTTTCCCTCTATACGACCCGATGATCCGATCTTCTGAGGTTAAATGATCGAGATTGATCTCGTCAGTATACATTGGGATCAGACGGTCATGTCTGGCCATAAGACCCTCACTGATCCATGACAAAGATCAAGACAATCTGCACATGCTGAAGGATCGTTCATGTACATCAAAAGATCAGACGATCTGTATTGGTACAGTGGGATCCTTAGCGTATGTTTCTTTGTGCTCGTTGTAGAGTTCTACGATCGCCTGCTTGTAGCGCTCGTGCAGAGCAAGGATCTGCTCGTCCGTGGGCTTCTTCACAGGCTCTACGTGAATAGGAGAACCAACTGCAATGAAAAGAAAAAAAACTCAGTGTAATAAATTAAAACCTTCAATGAAAATAATTAAATTTCTTGCTACATTTTTTAGCGCACTCCGTATCATATAAACCAACTGCAATGAAAAGAAAAAAAATCAGTACAAAAATTAAAACCTTCAATGAAAATAATTAAATTTATTGCTTCATTTTTTAGCGCGCTCCGTATCATATAAAAAATGATATCCTGATAATAGATTCCGATTGCATTGGAAATTTAGTGCAATAAAATACGCATGTTAAATCTTATGTGTTTCAATCAATTTCTTAGTAAAGACATGATCCAAACTTCGTGACACTGAAAATTCAGCAGAATAGTTACATGGTAATAATTACATCTCTGAATGAATGGTTCAATGTTCAGAGTAAATTAAATCTGCGCTGTCAAGTCCGTAGAGTTTATTCAACCGGCTCTGTTACTTGGAAAACTTGGATAATATGTGTGGGTGCGAGTACTTTTCTTTTTCAATATCTACCTAATTTCGCACATATATGACAATATCCAATCGAATTTCTTTCCTTCACAATCGTCAAATATAATTTACACCCTGTTCCCAACCCTCCATAACCACACTTCCTCAATTAACCTCGAAACTTGCGTCGAACCCTTCCTCCTTCCTATACCTTTCACTTCTTCAAACCCTCTTTACTTTTTATGCCATACAACCCTTTAAATTTTTACATTTTTTTACTTTTACACTCATCGAAGCCTCATCACTCCTCCATGCGTGTTTAATATTCCTGGCCCTGTCATAAAAATTATATTAAACATGTTTTCTTCCCAGTCATAAAAATTATCCAATCCTTATCACTCACACTAGCCTCTTCTCACCACCGCTTTTTTCTCTCTTCTTTGCGCTTTATTTCTTACACGTCTTTCCTCTCTTCCTAGTCATTTCTCTACAGCAAACCTTTTCATTCCTGCAAACTTTTTCACTCTTCCTAGTCATTTCACTTCGACAAACCTATTCACTTTTTCTAGCCATTTCCTTCCTAGGAAACAATTCACTGTTCCCTGCAATTTCCCTCCTCAAAACATTTCCACTCTTCTTTCCTCTTCCACTCACTTCTTTTTCACCTCTCCTAACCCTTTTCACGTAATGATAACACTCACAATCCCTTTCATTCCACCGATAATTTACGATCAGAAGCCCGCGATCGCTGCAGGCACTACCCCACGACTGTCAAATTTCAACTGCGATCGACACGCTCATTCCCGAGTCCCATTCCCACTAATTCCAGTCATTCCAAGACGACAGGGAATCCTTCCCAGCACCGCAGGCTGGGCGGATTTTGACGCAGGACTGATTGCTAAAGAATTTGATCGAACGCAAGAGACGCGGAAGAAAATCATCAGATCTGACACTGGCGATAGGAGGAGATCTGTTATATTTCTGTTGGGAGAAGGGGATAGAATTATTGGTGTGGCAACATGATGGCTTTCTTGTTGGGAATCTATTGAGATCTAAGAGATGTATAATTAGTGTTCAGACAATAGATCTCTTTTATTGGTGTTGAGAGATCAAGTGAATGGGGTTGAGGCAAGATTTATTTGAAATTGTGTAGAGACATGCTATTTGTTATATTGGTGTTGAAAAGGGAGATAAATTTTATTGATGCTTAAAATTCTGTTAATTAGTGTAAAAATAATCTGCCTTTTATTTGATATATTGGCGTTAAGCCAAGAAATCTGTACTTTTTCATGTTGGGACGATAGATCATTTTATTGGAGCCGAGACTGATCTCATATTAATTACTAATGATGAATCGTTCGCTCATTTCCAGCGTGGGAAGGACACGTCAACTTACGGAGAGGAAAAGATGGAACTTTTCCGCCACGCAAGCGGTGCGCAGAGAGCCGCCGACAACTTGACGCTCAGAACTCAAGACGCGGACGCGAAGCAAAACAAAGTTGTTGCTGTGCGCTGAGGTTCTTACTTAATTAGGACTTGAACTGCAGCAACTTGAGAATGTTGTCATTCGTAAGGGGGATGTTGCAAGCTGCTGTAAGCATCAGGTGAATGTTGTACGCCATCAGGTGAATGTTGTACGCCATCAGGTGTTGGATGTTGTAAGCCACCAGGTGGATGTTGTAAGCCATCAGGTGGATGTTGTAAGCCATCAGGTGGATGTTGTGAGCCACCAGATGGATGTTGTCACCAGCTTATGAACTGCCACTGAACTGCCAGCCATTGCCCACCGATTATGCGGCCTATGATCTTCTAAATTGTTTCCCATGTTTTTCATATTCATATATAACTTTTTTTCTGTTTCCAACAAGCCTGAGGTCGATGACATAGAGAGTCCAATTAGAGGTGAGTGGTCAGGGCTTGTTTACCCCGTCTGAGGCCCTGATGTCAATAGTTATGTATTAAATGAATATGTTGTGTATTATGTATGTTATGTATTAAATGAAGCTGGATTCTAGCGAACAGATTTTAAGCGGATTCCTCCTGAAGAGTATAAATAAAATTAAAATATATTATAAGAAGTGAATATAACGGTTTACTTTTTTTTAATATTTGTGATTCATTAATACAAGAAAGCACACTTTATTATTTTAATTTATTTAATTAATTTTCCCGTTATTCATCTAACTTCATTTGAAATATTTTACTGTAATTTATATGTACTATAATTTATATGTATATATGAAGAGTTGTCGGCGCAAGATAAGATTATTAAATAAGATAATCCATGTAAGATAAGATTGTTAAATAAGATAATCCATGCAAGATAAGATTGTTAAATAAGATAATCCATGCAAGATAAGATTGTTAAATAAGATAATCCATGCAAGATAAGATTGTTAAATAATTGAACGCCTCTTGAGAGCCAGGTCAGCCTCGCAGGACGCACCTAATTAAAGGATACTAAACTTCCACTTTAAATATAATGATGAAGGCTTTACCCAGGCTTTCCTACTATAAAGATTTAAGTCAACATATTACAGAGTCTGAAATTGGGAGCTCCGTAATTACTTGACTCAAATTGCAGTGAATAATACTTCTCATATTGAATTCATTTACATTTACTCAATCTTCTGAACGAAAGATTTGGACTTTTAACCGGATGAAGATGCGGAGAGCAGAACGTCGTATCGTATCGTAACTAAGACAAAAGGAAATATGGATTTCATCCAATTTACAATGTACGACCACAACATTATTGAAGTTTCCAGTTTTATTCCGAAGCAAAATTATAAAGAATGTGATAAAGAACGAACGTTTGAAAATGAAAAAAACACGATAACATGAAAAAACAATACATAAAAACAGAAAGGCGAACGCACGCGACTGAGGTAAGCAGAATTTTCTCGGAAGATTTATTCTTATTTTCTTTTAAGAATGAGAATAAACTTTCTGATATTCACAGTTAGTAAAAATTAAACAGCAAGTTTTCAATTTTAGTCTGTATTTTTGAATCATATTATGGAGTATTTTTGCTTAGACTAGGGTAAAAATTTTCCTTTTGTAGAAGGAAATGTATTTTGTGAATGCACATCTCTGTCGGCATTATATGCACATCAGCATCATTAATTGCACATCATATATATAATTTTTGTCGACATTCAAGCAATATATATTTTTCGACATACTTGTAAAGTACATTTACACCATTCCTATACGTCCGTCAACACAAATGTGACGTGAGCTTCAAGGTATCGAGTACAAATTAATTGAGTACACTCAAATGTACTGAGTTATGGAGCTGTACTAGCTTACTCTTCCGATATTTTTTCACTCACCTAAGGTATTATTTTCTTCACTCACTTGAAAAATGAATTTCATTCACCTCATCTGTTATTTGTTCACTAACGCGGTAGCCGACATTTCTCAATGCTGTTCTGCAATAAATTTGTTACCAGACTCGAACAAAAGAAGATACATTATTTTAAGAAGAAAAAGCGGAATAAATTCCATCGCGATGCAACCTTTTTCAAGTGAATCAAAAAACTGAAAATGAAAGACGACTTTCCGCGCGTGGCTCGCATACGCGCTGTGGGATGCCGGCTGGGGGAGTGGTGGACCACATTGTGCGGGGAGTGGTGGAGTGGTGGACCACATTGTGCGGGGCGTGGTGGAGTGGTGGACCACATTGTGCGGGGCGTGGTGAAGTGAAGGACCACATTGTGCGGGGAGTGGTGGAGTGAAGGACCACATTGTGCGGGGAGTGGTGGAGTGATGGACCACATTGTGCGGGGAGTGGTGGAGTGTCGTCATTCCCATGACGGATTGGTTGACTGGTTTGATCGCATTTTGGTGATTGGTTAATGCCCGTGACGTCACTGAGATCAGTGACGTCACAGGCGAACAACAAACTAAATCCGCAAAATTGAGCTACTGATGGGTTAATCTTATACTAGTTCAACCATGGAATGTAATATCACCTTCTGCCTGCAGTATGGTGGATGGTGAAATATAAACTAAATAGGTGAAAAACTTTTGTTCTTGTGAGAAAGTTTTTCATTTAATGCATGTATTCAGCCGCCAAATGAAACTCATACATGTAGTACAGAGATGTTCAATGAAAGTATTCCCCTCAGACAATAACAATAAAGTTATTGTCATGATAACCCAATGAGAAAAAAATGATATGGACATATATACAGGATTATTTTTAAATAACATAAGCTCGAGCAGCGATCAAGCGGCAAAGCATCCATGGCGACATAACAGTAAGAACAAAGTGCTCCTCTGGAGCCGGAATTGCCAGAAAATTTGGGAATGAGCGCATAACGTGAAGAGCACCGCAATGAGCACGTAGCATGAAGAGCACCGCAATGAGCACGTAGCATGAAGAGCACCGCATGCAATGAGCACGTAGCATGAAGAGCACCGCATCACATGCAATGAGCACGTAGCATGAAGAGCACCGCATGCAATGAGCACGTAGCATAAAAAGCACCGCATGCAATGAGCACGTAGCATAAAAAGCAACACATGCAATGAGCACGTAGCATGAAGAGCACCGCGATCGGTTAGCACTGAGCTAGACGACTGCCGTCCCTTCATATTAACTGATGCTCATCATTCTGGGCGCTCACTGTTATGCAATGCTCTCCATGATGCGTTTCACTGCGCACGCTACTGCTGTTCATGCTGAATGCGCAGTGCGCGGTCTGCCTCAAAGGTCCGTTAATAGAGAGGTATATCCTAAAGACCCGTACATACAACGGTGCATTCTGAAGGCCCGCTAATACAGCGGTGCATCCTAAAGGCCCGTTTATACATCGGTGCATCCTAAAGGCCCGTTAATACAGCGGTGCATCCTAAAGGCCCGTTAATACAGCGGTGCATCATGAAGGCCCTTTAGTACTGAGGTGTATCCTAAAGGCCCGTTCAAACAGCGGTGCATTCTGAAGGCCCGTTAATACAACGGTGCCTCCTAATGACCCGTTTATACAGCGGTGCGTCCTAAAGGCCCGTTCATACAACGGTGCCTCCTAAAGGCCCGTTAATACAGCGGTGCCTCCTAAAGACCCGTTCATACAACGGTGCCTCCTGAAGGCCCGTTTATACATCGGTACTTTCCGAAGGCCCGTTAATACAGCGGTGCATCCTAAAGGCCCGTTTATACATCGGTACATTCTGAAGGCCCGTTAATACAGCGGTGCATCCTAAAGGTCCGTTTATACATCGGTGCATCCTAAAGGCCCGTTAATGCAGCGGTGCATCATAAAGGCCCGTTTATACATCGGTGCATCCTAAAGGCCCGTTAATGCAGCGGTGCATCCTAAAGGCCCGTTTATACATCGGTGCATCCTAAAGGCCCGTTAATACAGCGGTGCATCCTAAAGGCCCGTTAATGCAGCGGTGCATCCTAAAGGCCCGTTTATACATCGGTGCATCCTAAAGGCCCGTTAATACAGCGGTGCATCCTAAAGGCCCGTTTATACATCGGTGCATCCTAAAGGCCCGTTAATACAGCGGTGCATCCTAAAGACCCCTTAGTACAGCGGCGCAGATTCGCTGCAGGTCTGGAATACGAGGTCATTGGCCTGGAATGGTTCCAGGATTGCCAGCAGGATCAAGCGCTGGATCAACACATCCACTCAGTAGATTATCCTCCAGTGGGAATAGAGCGGATCTCTTGCAAAGCGGATTTCGGAGAAAGTGGGACGAGAGTGAGATCCTTGCCGATCTAAACAGTTATTGATGGGAGTGAGATCCTTGCCGATCTAAAGAGTTATTGACGAGAGTGAGATCGTTGCAGATCTAAACAGCTATAGTCTTTGCTTGTCTTGCAGGCTGCTAACCTTTACTGCACTGATTGCTATTAAGGAGGTTTTGGTTAGAGCAACTGTTGCTGTGGTGGTCTTGGTTATTAAATATATTTTATGAGAGAAATTCTTGAAGACGATTGTCAATGAGAAGAGTTTTAGTATAATCAATGGTAAATGAGAGTTTTTTTAGGCTGAAGTTAATGAGAAGATAATTTCAGGCTAAATTTAATGAGAAGATATTTTTTAGACTAAAGTAAATGAGAAGTTTTTTTGTAAACAAAAATTAATGCGAACTAACGCACAAATATCTGCTAATAACTGTAATTAGGTTGTGGGCAATTCTTTACTAGAATGATTGTGTTTCTTTGTAGTCCATTGCTGAGGAAAATGATTTCGTTGCTGTCTATAGTAAAAAAATATTACATATTGCATACCATATTTATTGCTAATTTTTTTTGCAGCTGCCGATCACTAATGACAATGCCTATGATTTCTCATACCGCACTTCACATCAACAGCTTGCTCAGGCTCCTGCGTTTAATGGCTAGCACTATTTGTGTAGAAAGAATTTTTATCTTGTCGCCATCGAAATCAATTAATTTTCTTAAATTTACATGCCTCAGATTTTGACAGACTCATGCTTTTCCCAATGAACTGTTGAGCAGAACTTTTCCCATTATTTTTTGACTGATAACATAACATGAGTTTCTTGAGCAAATGTATCCTTTTCGTTTCAACTTATATATAAATTTCCCGGAAATTTTGTACATAAAACATTTTGATTCTAACTTACCCACAACGAAGATGGGTTTCCTGTAGGGGACGATGCCGAAGCTGTACTGGAAGACGCCCCTGCCCATGAAGATGCAAGGGGCGAGGCCGAACATGTGCTGCAGTGCGTCCTGTACCCGACGTACCAACGAGCCCTTGGGGTTGGCCACTTGGTCGTACACGTCGTTCTCCCCGAACCCGAACATCGGCACCAGCGCGGCGCTGCGGCGACAACATTGGATTGTATACCTCCAAGAGGAACTTAGGGCACGAGTTTCTGTACCGAATTAATGTTCATTTACATGCGATCAATCCTCGAAAATATTAGCCCAAGCGAACGACCAACAAACAAACATAAGTCTAGTTCAGTAAACACACAAGGCCGTTACTGTGTGGGACTTACATGTGGCAGCTGTATTCTTTCAACTTCACTTCGCCCTGGCTTCATTATCCTTCGCTTCAACTCAGCTCTTCTTCTCTTCAAGCACACTCTATACTTTGATCATCATTACACTGCCCTTCCTCTCAGCCCCATGTAGTCTTTAATTAACTCGAACCCCACCCTATCCTCGATCCACCCCCAATTTGCCCTCGTTCTAAGTACAACCTATCTTGATCTCACCCCCCCCCCCCAATAACTCCCCACTCATGCTTCCTCATATCATAATTTAGCCTCTCTTCAACCCCACGTACACAATATTGATCCCACTCACAATACATCCCCTCACCCCACCAGCATCGTAGTTATATACGCACCTCGCTCAACCGCACCGTACTCCGTCCTAATCTTTCTTCACTCAACCCTCACGACCGCTTCACACTTCACTCATTTCCGCACAGTTACACCATCCACACTCAACTTTCACTCAACTCTGACCTTAGCATCACTATCACACCACCCAACTTCACCCAACCCTTTCACCCGTTCTCTGCTCTCTTTCCATCGAAGGTTTCTAATTAAACTTCATTACATGACATCACACATAAGTTATTGAATTGTCATCGTGGGCACTTGCGGAAGTGATTTTTTAGCCGTCCCAAGCGTGTCTCCAATATTGTACTTTACATTATATCTTTCCTTCGTCAGGTCTGAACAAAGTACCTACTGCTGAACGTATAGCTGATTACCTGCAATTGCATTTGTATTCTAAAATGTATTTTCAAGCTTATCGATACCGACAATTGAATAAATATTTTGATATTTGAACACCGAGCGTTGAAGACCCCTCTTTCCCCTCACACTCCTCACTCCTCACTCCCGTCACTACCCTCACTACTCTCACCTCTTACTCCCATCACCCCTCACTCCCCTCACCCTTACCTCTTCTCACCACTCACTCCCATCACCCCTCACTCACTCTCTTCACCAATTACTCTCTTCTCCCCTAGCTCCTTTATCCTTCACTCACTCACCCCTCACTCCCCTCACTTCTCATTCTCTCAACCTCAAGCGAGGTTGAGAGCTCACTCCCTTTAACCTCCGCTCCCTTCTCCCTCACTGCTCTCACCAATCACTCCCCTTACCCTCATTCCGTTTACCAATCACCTCCCCCCCCCCTCCCACTCCTCCCACCCCTCACCCATGTCGGAGGGCCATCTTAGCAAAGCCCTTCCTCTTCTCCAGATGCAGGAGGACCTGGCCGGGGTGACAGTCCAGGCTCTCAGGAGCGCCCCCCACCACCAGACAGAGGGCACGACCGCTCCCCTCGCGCCCCAGCAGGTGGTCCATGCTGGCCCTCGTCGCACTCACGGCGCCTGCAGCGGCGGTTCGAGGGTAAACTCGTGAATATGGCGCCCCATCATCAGGATATTTAATTATGATTCAGGTTATATTAGCGAGTGTTATTATTATTAGCTTATTAGAATTATTATTTATTATTATTATTAGCTAATTATTATTAGCTTATTAGAATTTGAATTTTTCGGTGGGTGGAGCTTACCGGAATATAATGATCCGTGTAAAACGTGCATAAAATTATCTTACAGATTATATATTATGCATTATCATGAGAGGCTCATCATTATGTCCAATTTGTTGGAGCTTGATGGTGATTAATTGGTAGAACTGATCGAGATAAAAAAATGCGAACTTAACTATGATGGTTAAACTTGTAGAACTCATCGCTGCGTATAAGTGATCAGAACTTGCTGTAGCTAATAGATAGAACTCCGAAATATATAGCAATACGGAGAATTCCTTCGTGTTGGAGTATTATACTTCCCATAATGCAGCAGAACTAAGTTAAATTAACATGCAGAACACCCCTGAACAAAGGAATAACTCACTCAGAACTCATCGGAACAAAGGAATAACTCACTCAGAATTCACCGGAACAAAGGAATAACTCACTCAGAACTCATCGGAACAAAGTAATAACTCACTCAGAACTCACCTGAACCAAGGAATAACTCACTCAGAACTCCCCAGAACAAAGGAATAACTCACTCAGAACTCCCCAGAACAAAGGAATAACTCACTCAGAACTCCCTTGAAAAAAGGAATAACTCACTCAGAACTCACCTGTCCAAAGGAATAACTCACTCAGAACTCACCGGAAAAAAGGAATAACTCACTCAGAACTCACCTGTCCAAAGGAATAACTCACTCAGAACTCACCGGAACAAAGGAATAACTCACTCAGAACTCACCGGAACACAAGAAGAACTCGCGGTAGAACGGCATGAGGAAGAGAACCTCGAGGGTGAGGAGGTATGGGGTCAAGCCGGGGAATGTCTGAAACAATGATGTCGGTATCATCCATAGGGTATTTCACAATGACATCATCCACACGTATTCACAATGACATCATCCACACGTATTCACAATGATATCATCCACACGTATTCACAATGATATCATCCACATGTATTCACAATGACATCATCCACATGTATTCACAATGACTATCCACACGTATTCACAATGATGTCATCCACACGTATTCACAATGATATCATCCACACGTATTCACAATGATATCATCCACACGTATTCACAATGTTATCATTCAAAGCTAACATTAGCTCAAAGTGATCTATAAACATGGCGTCGGTTGACAATTTAGAAGTTGTTAGAATATACCCCTTAATTGCCCTCATTTTGTCCTTTAATTCAGTCGCTAGTTACTCACAAAACACGCAAATTATTATTTATTTTCATTTATTGTCTGATCTTAAACAATATTGGTTGTAGTTTCTCATGGTGGTTGAAAACACTGGTAACTAAAGTAATATTTTTAGGAATCATGATATAATTTAGATTACTCAGAGCAATATGATCACGTTTACTTTATTGGGAGCTTCCAATCTCTTAACGAACAAGCGTTCCCCGACACATAGCACGTCATCGTTCCTCACCAAATGATCCAATAAACCAACAATTTACTAAACTAAAGATTTTCAATAAATAAATAATTGAAAGTAAGCATAGTTAATCGAAAAAATCAATAGAAACGCATAACAACAAACCTAACTCCCTAATAACCTAATCCTTGGCCCTAACCGTGCGTTTCAATCCATTTCCAATTTAATCCACAAGTGCAAAAATCGAGAACTTCCTCCAAGGCAAGATCGCGAGATACAATAATAAATATGTATAATGCTGGAGGTCGAATATAATGTATAATGAAGGTGATGAACACTGCGAATGCTAAATCAAAATCCTAAACCAAATAGGGTAACATGGGGCAGCGAGCCCACTGCGGGTCACGGGCCCATAGCGGGTTTCTCGCTAAGTATGGCAGATATTGGTCCGTGTTCTCTACCGTTTTACAAAATAGTGTTTCATTAAAAATTGAATAACTCTATAGGCGTCTAATTCACATCATACATTCCTCATTAGTTGCACCTTTAAACAAAACAAAGAACCACCTCGTATCAATTAAAACTTCATCAAAAATTTAGTTTAAAAAAAGTGGGGGCGCGCTGCCCCACGTTGCCCTATATTGCAACTTAAAAATTATAATTACAAAAATTAAAACTATTTCCTCTATAACTTCAATCTTCAAATTTAAGGTTCCTCATTCAATCAAATTTCCCATGGACACAACAATTAATATTAAATAGAAATCTAACAACATATTACTAGAAAAAAAAATTAATTCAGAAAAAAGTGCGGAAAGCATCCCTGAAGCGGATGCTTAATGAAGCGCCTTGAAAGGCCCTCACGGCAGCCACCAAAATAATATTAATTTGCGATAACTTCCCCCCGATTTGCTCTAAGGAGCTCTTATTTTCGTGCCCTCGACGATACGATCTCCACCGAGGGGCGCGAGGGTCAGTGAAAAGTGAGGGGAGTGGGGAAATTAATTGTAAAAGTAGGTGAGAAAAATGAGCTGGTTAAATAAATGGGTGCACGAGCAGGGCGATAAACGTTAATACTAGGAACTAACTCTTAATATAATAATAAAAATCACAGTTAAAATACTACGTGGTCAGCAGGAATGTCAAAAATTCCGATCAAAACCTGAAATTGCGTTTCTTTTCATTTTCTGAAATCCAGGAGAACGATTATAAGCACAAATCACGTCCAAAATCTTTATGCAATCTAACTCACAATTATTACTTCTTATAACATGCGAGATTGTGATAACAACTGAAAATCTCAAATGGAATTAGATGTAAGTTAGCTTGAGGCCATTCGATTCTGATGCAGAAATCGCTGACTCGGCGCCGCCATATTGGACTCTTCCAGAGGCTGGCGGCAACATCGAATTTCGTTTTCTTCTTCACTTGCAAATCGTAGCGCATTTCTGATGGCCACCTACAAATATTTACTAGGCCACTGATGACATGCCTTCAAATTACAGTTATATTATTTTATTCAAAAAAATACTTAATACATAAAAATGTTTAATTTTAACGTTCTCATGACACTTCTACCTATTTCTAACGTTCACATGACACTTATTAGTAATGCCTTGATAATAATTGTTCACATGACACTTATACTTTATGCTAACGTTCAGATGACATTTTTATATAGTGCTGGCGTATGCATGACACTTCTACGTAATGTAAACGTTCACATTAAATGTATATTCAGAACACGACTCTGCAGTAAATGATACTCAATGCGGTCACGTGAACCCAGAACTGTCACATGGCACACTAATTATCAAGATGTATACAACATGCCAGTATACGAGGTTAGCATGGCGCTCATATAGCCACACGCCACGGCATGGTCGGCATGGCGCTCATATAGCAACACGCCACGGCATGGCGCTCATATAGCCACACGCCACGGCATGGCGCTCATATAGCCACACGCCACGGCATGGTGCTCATATAGCCACACGCCACGGCGTGGTGCTCATATAGCCACACGCCACGGCATGACGCTCATATAGACACATGCCACGGCATGGCGCTCATATATAGCCACACACCACGGCATGGCGCTCACATAGCCACACGCCACGGCGTGGTGCTCATATAGCCACACGCCACGGCGTGGTGCTCACATAGCCACACACCACGGCATGGCGCTCATATAGCCACACGCCACGGCATGGCGCTCACATAGCCACACGCCACGGCATTTCAAACCCAGACTGTCGTCTGCACAGCATCATGGCTAGAGAACTGTCGCGTGTATGATCACTTCTTCCTAGTCTTCTACGATCTGCTTCTTAATAACATTTTCTGGGGCACTTTTTGTACGACTCACTCGAGTGCCCACTCTTGAGAGCCCACTTCGTGACTGCCATGCTAATGGTTAGTGTGTTTTACACGAGGGTTGATTCCACGATAACTAGTGTTCGCAATGACTGAATAGAACAATTGTGGTTTAATTTTACACTATTATAATCATCATTGTATATATGGTGGGTGGCCAGGTCAGACGATGTGACGCCAGTTTTAGAGGCAAAAGAGAAAAATAAATTGGTATGGGCTTATTTGAAGATGCTTGCATTTTTTAACTAAAACCGCACGGCTTTAAGGAGAATCGTGGCTTGTATATACTTGTGGTGGCATACCCGATGAGAAGCGCTTCTACAACCCTAACTCTTGCTTCCCTAACTCTTGCTTCCCTAACTCTTGCTTCCCTAACTCTTGCTTCCCTAACTCTTGCTTCCCTAACTCTTGCTTCCCTAACTCCTGCTTCCCTAACTCTTGCTTTCCTAACTCTTGCTTCCCTAACTCTTGCTGCATGACTAGCGATGGAATCCCGATCCAACTCTTGCCCTCTGAGTATCGTTAGATTTCAAAGGGCAAGATTAGATTTCTCTTGCTCCATGCAATTCTCGGAAATTAATAGATTGCACCAAAACTATTTGATTCCAATTCAGTAGGTGGAATTTCATTTGAAAACGATCTTTCGAACACCGACAGTAAGAGAAAAAAATATAATTTTGATTTCTTGCATATTGAATGCTAAAATTCAAGCACTGAAATTATAGTTCATTGTATAAATTCAAGTAGAAGCTGCAAAATTTTTTTCAGGCACTACTACGTAAATAAAACGACGAAAATTAAATTTCACGAGACATGAATTATGAGAATTTTGACATTTTAAATACCCCTTTTAATATTAAATGAAAAGTTACAAAGACAATGTACGAGTGTAGTCTACTCAAGTTAAATAGTGATTCCCAACATCCGAGAAACTCTACGGCCGCCGCACGCCTCGCTACGCAGCATGGCTGGGCAAATAGACGGCCGTTTGACGTCGCCAAACTCAGAGCGACTGTTGAAAGGTTTAAACACAGGGATGGACCCTATCGCATGGAAAAATTCAGGGTTTTTTGAGGTTTTTGATAGGTTAAATTTGAAATTTCTTTCTGACTTAGTAAATATGCAGAATTTGAATTTGGAGAATGATCTATTATGATAAACTTATGTGATTACCGCAAGTGATCTTTTTACGTTCTCATTCATGTCTTTTATGGTACCCTGACTATTGCATTATCTTAACACATTCATATTTCATAAAAATTTAGTAAATTTATCTTGTATAGTGTATTATAAATTCAGTAATTAAAGTGAAAATGGAGGTAACGAAATATTGTTCATTATTATTGATCTGATAGATATTTAATTAACACTAATATTCTTATTAAATTGTATGATAACAATATTAATTCTGAGGCGCTTCTTGTTACAGCCTCTTCGAACCATTGATAATGTTAGGAACCTCATTCAAATTGTCAAATAATTAATCTAATCAATTTTTGACGAAATGTTCTTGACTTATATAAGTTTTCTCGTAATTAAACTTCTGCTCTATCCTTGAATTAAATTAAGTTGTACACGACGCCAAACTTTTTAAAGCTGACCGCTGAGCTATAGGCTTTCGTAATAAATATTTAATTGAGAGCTGACGGGAAAAATTAATCAAAATTAATCATGGATTATAATACAATGTTACAATTACGGTTTGGTAAATGTTTCAATTAAAATAATTTTTTAAAGAAATATATTTCATTTACGGGCAAATGAGCATGAATTGATAGAATAAGTCAAGAAAAAATTCCCATGCCTCATAAGGAGTACATATATAAATAGGTGGCACGTATGAAATGCATTCACATTCAAAACAACAGTTCAATATCAAATGAATGCTGTTGTGTTCATTGTGTTCAATGAAAAACTAGATAAATGGTTTTGAGGGTGATGCTCGTTGGTTCTGAGGGTGATGATCGCTGGTTCTGAGGGTGATGCTCGCTGGTTCTGAGGCTGTCTCTTATACACATCTAGATGTGTATAAGAGAGGTGATGATTGCAGGTTCTGAGGGTGATGCCCGCTGGTTCTGAGGGTGATGCCCGCTGGTTCTGAGGGTGATGATCGCTGGTTCTGAGGGTGATGCTCGCTGGTTCTGAGGGTGATGATTGCTGGTTCTGAGGGTGATGCTCGATGGTTCTGAGGGTGATGCTCGATGGTTCTGAGGGTGATGATTGCAGGTTCTGAGGGTGATGCCCGCTGGTTCTGAGGGTGATGCTCGATGGTTCTGAGGGTGATGATCGCTGGTTCTGAAGGTGATGCTCGATGGTTCTGAGTGTGATGATTGCAGGTTCTGAGGGTGATGCTCGCTGGTTCTGAGGGTGATGCTCAATGGTTCTGAGGGTGATGGTCGATGGTTCTGATGATGCTACTATCTTGTTTTGACAAAAAATACTAACGAGTGGATATGCTACTAATGATGTACCACCAGTACAAAGATGTCTTAGTCGCAGTTATAACTTCGTCACTACAGTATATTTAGTAAAAGAGGTACTAACTGACCGTCGTAAAAGTTATCCCAGTCACGAAGGTAATAGACGCTCGTCCTATGTGTAACTTCAGCCGCGAGAGTACAACCTCCGTGACAGAAGCATTTCGAGTCATGGAGTTATCAAAAGACCGTGAGAACCGTACCACCAATCATGATAGCACCATGCGTCCATCTCAATGGTACCAATAGTCAAGATAGTTCATCTCGTCCGTCCTAAAGGTACCACTAGTTATTATGATACCACTCGTCGTTCCAAAAGGTAGTAATACTCATAATGGTACCGCCCGTCCGTCCCTAAGGTTCCACTATAGTCATGATGGAATCATACACCTGGATCACAGATACCACTAGCTATGATGGTACCATCAATCCGCACCACCAGGATCACTATAGTAAGGAAGGTACCACTCATCAGCACGAGGTTGCCTCACCTTGGACCAGGAGACGCCGTCGGTGGCGAAGGTGCAGAAGGCCCCGGCGCTGAGGATGCCGTGGGGATGGTAGCACATGATGTAGTTGTGGTCGGGGTCCAGTTCGGTGGTCTTCACCAGGCGGATGGGGAAGAAATTCGCGTAGTGTTTCCACAAACCCCAGTTGCGCACCCAATTCCACCTGGGGAGGATTGATTGGGGGAATGGTTTTCGGGACATTGCAACTAAAACGAGTGTTCGCACGAATGTGCCAATAGCCCGAGACTTCAAATTTCTTAATTAACTGTAGTATTCTATGTACATGCTTTGTCGTCCAAAGCGTGTTTAAAATTTAATACTTGAAACATGTCTCTTCTTTTTCTGGAAATATAATTCGACGTTAATAATTTTGTCCCGAATTTTTTGCCAGATGGTCATGAGTCGTCTAAATGGCCAATATAGCAAGCGTGCTCTCCAGACCCACGAGAAGATATTTCTTCAGAAAAACCTGCCCCGTTGAAGGCTTCTCAAGCGTCCTTCAGGTCCCGCCGCCGTAATGGCTCCGGTCAAGAGGAGTCTCGATGTCCTGCCAAGTTTTTTGAGTCATCCTATTTTTCATTGTCAGGGTCAGCAATGTCCTTGCATCCAATACCTTTGCATCCAATGACTTAGCGTCCGATGGCCTAGCATCCAATGTCCTAGCATCCAATGACCTAGGATCTAAACGCCTGAGCCAAGTTTTCCTTCTAGATGGGAAGGACTCCTGTACAACTATTGAGGACTCAAATACTCGCCGTCTCCGGGCACTAAAAATATAAATGAAAATACAATAATGTCCCCAATAATGTTTTTATTGCCACTGAAATTTTCCGAATTCTCGAAATTGTTTTCCGAAAATGTAACTCAAAAGCGTAAAATGCGCACACAATTCTGGAATTAAGGTTTCATATGAACCTGCCTGCTATTGAGACGAAAATTTCGATGTTTTTATTATTTAGAATTCGCAATGCATGACTTTATTTATTCTCACTTTGAACGTAAAAATCATTGAGTATTATATTATTATTATCATTTACACTCGCTTATTCAAATTTATCGAAAGACTAAACTATTTAAATGAACCGCATTATTTAAAAAAGTTCACACACTTTCCACAATTGACTGCAAAAAGCTAGAGCTGTGAGCTGAAGAGACTTCGGTCAAGCGCTATAGAATCCTTTCAGGTTTTCCTTCAGAAGGAATTAATAGAAAAAGCCCACAGAGGCCTCTGAGCTCGGTCTATTTTAAGCGGCCTTTCGACAGACGCCTACATAAGAAAAAAACTTGAGATGCCCACGATGAAGATGAATGCCCTAAATCTGGAGGCCGCGATGAAAGAGTTCGGCTTGAGGGCAAAGAGCCTAACCTTATTCTACAGAAACGGTCATATCGCTTCCAAAAAAAAAGAAACCTTGTGTTGTTTAGATTGTTCGGTTCTCTTCAATCCATCTATACCAAAAAGGTTCAAGAGAGAATTTCAAGCCGAGAATTTCAACCATTTTTGTAAATATGCTAAATCCTATGCAATCGTGAGATAAAACCCTATTCAAATGAGTTCCGTCCCATTAAAAAGAAATTAAGGCCTGTCGATGGAAGAAGTTTAGCATTATTTCAAAAAATATTATCCCAATAGAATGGGTTAAGATTTAAGAAACAACCCAGCTATACCTGTCATAAGTTATTATTCGGGTCAATTTAAAAAAGAGACGTCAACTAACCAATGACACCAACCAGAAGCAAACTCCCCAACCTCAAGACATTGCCTGGCTACATAAAACAATAATTGTTACGGTGCAGGGTAACAGCAGAATACAGTGCAGGGTGAAAAGAGTAAAAAATATAACTCAGTACTCACTGTAAAGAGTGACAGAGAGCGCATTTTCTCGTCGACGAAAACTTGAGGTCACAGACGGACGGACAGACAAACAGACAGACGGACATTGCGAGCACAACATTGCATTTTTTCCATAAATGAGAAAATGCGCTAAAAAGAATAAAACAGCAAAGAAGGCACATATAGGCTTTCAAGGACCTTTTCGAAGGCTAAATGCTGCATGAGAATTATAGACGCTTACTGCCTTCAGTCCAGCAGCACGCTACGTATTGCTGCTTACGAGGCTACAAAAATATCTAACTATTTTTTACACATGTTTTCGATTGTATTTACGGGATAAAGTAAATAAAATTTTTTTACACAAATTGTATTACACAAATACAATTTTTGTAATACATTTATAATTTGTAATTTGTGTATTTACAATACACAAATTGTAATTGTAAATACAATTACACAAATTTTTTACACAAATACACTTTTATCCCGTGAATACAATCGTTTTTCCATTGTATTTGCGGGATAAAAGTTTCAGTCTTACGCCCACGTAAACCTTCTGCTGGAGGTTCAGTGGGGTTCAGAAATAAAATGATTTATAAGATTGTATTTTCTATATTATTCGATTGTATTTACGGGATAATAGTTTCAGCCGGCACTTCACAATGCATTTTTGCTAAATACTGACTCATTCAAATTGTTCAAGTACGCGAAAACTGATTATTTGCTGAAACTTTTCCCTCATGAGACCAGTACCCAAAGAGGCAAATTTATTGAAATTTTAGTGCCTTCGAATTTATTTAGTGGAGTTTTGCCAGCTTAGAAGTGCTCCGATTCGGTTTTGTATTTTCCATGCATGAAATCCATCACTTTTTCAATAAATACGCAAGTGAAGTCCACGATATGTTCTGGAGAGCGAGGCGAGGGGAGCATGGCTGGTATTAATTGCCGTCGTTGGCCCTCGACCGAGGGTAGCTTGTCCCTCACATTTCACTCCCCTTCAGTGAAAAAATACAACAGAAGTTTTGCTTACCGTTGTGGTAAACAAATGTCAATTTTTGACTTTCCTTCGATCGGTAAGGAATAAAATCAATATTTTGAAGGTGAACTAGGGGAGTGACATTACCGACATTCCCACTAGGCGATAATTGGCTTCAATAGATCAATTCAAACACTCAAACTTTGAGACAATCAATCTCTTTTATCGTCTTGCACTGCACCGTTTTTTAAATTAAGAGTAACGATTTGCAAAATATCTGCAACACAGTTGTCATATCCATAGCAAACACTGGTTTTGTAACGCACGCTAGCTTGGATTTCCATTGAGATAATGTCCTCACCTGAAGTAGAAATTATATAAAAGTTATTTTTCATTAAAGTACATTGTGATAGTAGGCTAATTCTTATCTCTGCCATTGCAAGGCATTCCCGATCCTTAAAGAGTTAATTGACAGAACATTCCCGATCCTGGTAGAGTTAATTGACAGAACATTCCCGATTCTGGTAGAGTTAATTGACAGAACATTCCCGATCCTGGTAGAGTTAATTGACTGAACATTCCCGATCCTGGCAGAGTTAATTGACTGAACATTCCCGATCCTGGTAGTTAATTGACTGAACATTCCCGATCCTGGTAGAGCTAATTGACTGAACATTCCCGATCCTGGTAGTTAATTGACCGAACATTCTCGATCCTGACGGAGCTAACATCGGAGTGCAGGATCAGGCCACCCCGCATCCTAGAATTGTGCAGGATTAGACCACACTGGATCCTAGTGGAGACCAGGATCAGCCACGGCCAGATCCTAGTGGAGATCAGGATTAGACCACTCCGGCTCCTAGAGTTGTGCAGGATTAGACCACTCCACTAGTGAAGTGCAGAAGCAGACCACGTCAGTCCCTGACAATGGACAGGGTTGACCATTTTAGTTTCCGTCTGTGCAGACAATTCCCGATTCCCGACGAAGTGCATCGGGAACTGCAGTGTCGGGACCAGCCACCGCGCTCTGGAATGCCAAGGCCGGACAAACTTCTGGTAATTGTATTGTCATTTTTGAACAGGACTCCTTGTTTGCCAGCGCTCTACGCAGGCCTCTTCTGCCAGGCCTATACGCTAGAGAATGGGAATCTCGGCAACGCTTGGAACGCTTGGAACGCTTCAGGAATGCCAAGCAGGCCGCAAAAACTCCTGGGAATGATGGTCTCTTGGATACAGAGGAACATTTTTTAGAAATTTCCGATAATCTTCGCAATTTTTCCGAAAAACTTAGGACCATAAAGTTAGCTTGGAAATTTCGCTCAGATGTAGGAACATGAACATCAAAAGTTGACATTTTGATGCTGGAGAAAATATATTGATGCTTACAAAAGTGCATTGATGCTGAACACAATTTATTGATGCTGAGCACAATTTATTGATGCTGAACACAATAAATTGATGCTGAGCACAATTTATTGATGCTGAGCACAATTTATTGATGCTGAGCACAATTTATTGATGCTGAGCACAATTTATTGATGCTGAGCACAATTTATTGATGCTGACCAATGTTTTTTGTTGATTACTTAGATTTTTGATGCTGACCTAAATTCGAATTTGACTATATTTTCGCCCCTGACGCACATGAATATTAGATGTTTTTAATTATACAAGAATATTTTTTAATTCATTATTCTGTTAAACTAATTAACATATTTTATTAAATTGATTATAATTAAATAACAAACCTGATTTACTAAAATAATTATAATGTATTAACTAACATAATTTCCAAAACTAATTATAGTTTATTAAACTAATTGTAATTTATCAAGTAACATAATTTATTAGCCTACCTAATTTAATAAATAAATTATAATTATCAACTATTTTAATTCATAAAAAAATTATAATGTCATAACTGACATAATTTTTTAAAGTATCATTATTTTTACATAATTTTAGTTACTAAATTAAAACGAGACAGTTTTGTTTTAATTTCTGTTCTCTGAACGGCCTTGCCTCTCCTACATAACTTTACTGCAATGTTCATGGAGCTCTGCAAGTTCCTTATCATATTAATTGTTATATTTGCATTATGCAAGTTCCTAATTATATTAATTGTTATATTTGTATTCTGCAAGTTACTAATTATATTAATTGTTATATTTGTATTCTGCAAGTTCCTAATTATATTAATTGTTATATTTGTATTCTGCAAGTTACTAATTATATTCACTAGCTTTATCATAAATACAATAAAATCAGCAGAATCAAGGGCTGATTTCCTAGAGGGTGGCCATTAATCAACATCTCTATTTGAATTATCAATTGAGGGCCAATCTATGCGCTGAAAATCATGTCAACAGTTATAATTAATGTGTTAATGTTACAAATGCATACATAGTTCGAGTTAACAATTCAGTAGACAAAATAATTGAGAAAAAGGTAGCATTGATTTCATTCATACCTATTGTATGGTGTATGTGAATATATTCTGTTCGAAATCCATGAGGTGTATGGATATGTTCAATCCAATATGTTCTGTTCTCAATCGTACGCTCATACAAGCTAGCGGTCAAACTACACGAGTCTTCCATAAATAATTTCTGAATATTCCCGTCGTGGGTTTTCAGTGCTCGCTTCAAAATCGCGAAAAGAGATTTCACAAGGAAAAAGAATGTCCTGCATATAAATGGAGTAAATGAAAAATCTAGTTATTAAACTAACGAGTGAAAAAATATCGAATATCTGATGCGCAGAGTGCGCAGTCTCACGAAGTATAAACTCAACAGAAAAATAATTATAGGAGTGAAAAACTTTCCTGGAAAGTGCAAAAGTTTTAGTGCAACTAAAACTTTCCTGGAAAGCCGAAAAACCGGCGCTAGTTAATAGTAGTTCTGCGCGAACAGCGAAAAACGGTTACAAAAAAGTTGTTGCGCTTTATAATTGCTATATAAAATTGCCCGTTGTTCAAAGGTAGTTCTTTCATTAGCTACAAATTTAGAAAATAAAACGAGCTCTCACGTCTTTTAACTATATGTAAACCCACCGAAAGAAATTTTATATTATTCGTAGAAAAATAAAAAAGTCACCTCAAAAACTAGCTTCTGATTCTGAGATTTAATTTCCCTTGTTTGGATTTACCAGCAAATCGGAAAAAATGTCCATGAAAAATAGACGAGAAAATTTCATCTCAAAATCAAGCTCGAAATTTTGGGCTTTCACTTCCCTTGCTTGGATTGCCTAAGAAAATACTTGACGTGAGTGTTGCCCTCAAGATTGCTTAGCGAAATTGCCCTCACGCCGACCTCGTTTGTTGCTCTGGAGGTTAAGTTGCGGTCGAGGGTTGCAGAGCAACCCCAGACGCCCACAATTGAACCCCAGAGCAACCCCAGACGCCCAGCAACCTCAAGACGCCCACAATTGAAGACGTTTGACCGTCGGAAAAACCACTAAACGCTATTGAATAGAAAAGACTAAAAAAACATTGATGTATATAATAGGTTTTCATTAGGAAATAGCGCAAAATTGCCTTGACACTTATCAACAATGTTCAATGTAAATAGATTGATGAACTTGCAATAGTTCATTCGCCCTCGGATCTTGACGATAGATAGTGAGGTGGCATATTTGTGATGAAAATGAGGTCTCATAATCTAGATGATGATGAATTCTCCGGGTTGTGATGATATTGAGACAACAAGATAGGGATGGGGAGGAAATCGTGGTTTTATAGAGATAATTAAGCCGAAGAATTATGATGATAGTGAAAAAATAAGATTTTTATGTTAAGAAACACATCTGGGTAATAGTGATGTTTTAATTTGGCATGGCTGAGTCATTCATTAGAAAAACAATATCATCATTAACTATACATAATGTAGCATATATCTTTTCATCATTCACCAAAATTTTCGCGTTATCCCAAGGCTGTTATCATTTACACCATCATTTTTCCAATACATCAAAAGTTAATTTTCAGTCAGTACCTGATATCTCTAAATTTGAATGAGCGCTGCCGAAATATACCGAAATATTCTTTATACAAAATAAACTTCAAATAACATTCCAAATATTCCATTTACCACGGAACATTTTAGATTCCAATCAAGCACAGCAGATCCCTCCATGTCTGCACTACAGTTAAATAAATAAACTTCTCCATGAATAAACACATTAAATAATATAGTATCATATATAAAATCTTGTTGAAGCAATACTTTTAGCTATGTAGTTCTTATTAAAACCATGGATTGGAGCAGCGGCTTTGCAGGATAAAGTTTGTGGTGAGGATTAAGCCATTTTTTGAGGGATTTAGAATTCCGTTGCAGCCTCTTGATTTTAATGGCTGTCAACGGAGCTGTAATACCGAGCTCGAAATTTATTCTTTGGTTTGGAATAGCAACTCGGCGAGTCAGAAAACCAGATTGCCAATTAGGATATAATTGGATGTCTATTAATAAATTGCCAATTAGTGTGAAATGTTTCGCAAGTTCACAGGTTGTCATTTAAAGGGCTTCCTTTTTTCTATCTATTACTTTGGAAACATATAAAATAGGAAATATATTTTGAAGTTATACATTCGTGCGGGTTGGTATAATATTTTTTCAAATACTAATAAGTCCACAAAAGTAGTTAGTCAATTTCTACGCTGATATCAATAATCTACTCCTTCAATTACGTCAGTTTGGAAGTAAGCCTAATGCTTGAAAAGTAAACGCAATAAATATAGTGAACCCTGTCGTCGCCCAGAAAAAGAATGGTTTATTTTGTGCGGAAAGTGAAATAGTTTTATACCCGCAGAACGAGCATTGAGCGGACGTAGCACTGATAACAGCACTGATATAAGAACTTTTGTCGGACCAAATTGGGCCAAGATGACCCACACTTGGGCAAAGAGTGCGTCACTTTATTGAAAGCGTCTCATATTTTTTTGATGCAGGTTTCATTGAAGACCAGAGAGTATTTCTTATTGACAATTTTCTTATTGTTTTTCTCTATTCGGCGAATTAAGCTCTTGATAGGAACTGAAAAGTCAAATATCAGGTTTCCAAGGGACATTTTATTATAATTTTAATTTTACGACGTTTCGAATGCAACTTCATTCATTATCAAGTACAGAGGACGAGTTTTGCAACAAGTGAATTTGAAATTTTGAAATGACATTAGTACAAACATAGAGTATTATGGATACAGATTGGAATCAAAGCTTGAATTACGAGAACAATTTTAACGTCCTGACAAATCCGGTAGT